>NW_024070208.1:30212257-30273347 GCF_014754425.2 Oryx dammah | reverse complement strand
AAAAAAATTTTTTTTAATGGAGAAAAAAAAAAATTTTTTTTTTTTTTTGCGCTAGTCAGCGCGGACGCCGCCGAGGGTGGAAACTCGCGGGGCTCCGGGCTCGCGGCGCCTCAGGCGGCCCCGGGGGCCGGGGCTCCGGCGCGGGGCAGGGCTCCCGGCGCCCGAGGGGAGGCTCGCTCCGTGCGCAGTTTCCCCCCACGGTCCCCCCTCATTTGCCTTTGTGTGGATCCTGACCCGCCGGCTCCCGGCCGCGGGGATCCGGCTGCCGCGCGGGCTGAGGAGCTGCCGGAGGCGCTCTCCCCGCCGCGGCGCTGCCCCGGACTCACCCTCCGCGAGGCACAGAGTCGCCCAGTGCCCGTCCGGCTCTCACTTGCCCCGGCGCTGTCTCTATGGAGCTCAATGTACTGCAATGGCTGTGAGAGCGGGAGCCAGACGCAGCCTCCTCACTCTCTCCGCTCTGTAACATTACTCTCCAGCCAGCGCCGCGCCTATTGGCTACCGCCAACTCACGGGGCTCGCTCATTGGCCCGATACCTCCCATTGTCCTGACCAGAGCCCGCCTGCTATTGGCTGTCTCCGGGGACACGTCATCAAGGATTGAAACAGCGCGCAAATCTGAATGTGTGTGTGTGCCGGGCAGAGAGGCTGAGGCGGGAGAGGCAGAGGCAGAGGCAGCAGCTGCTACGGGAAAGCAGAGCTCTATGGTGTATGTGTGCATGTGTCTAACCCAAGCCAGCCCCACACCCGAGCGGCCGCCGGAGCGAAAAGGGCCTGACTTTTCCACAAGTGTCTCCAACTCCTCAGGCAAAAGAGACACCCACAGACCTTCCCCCCCTTCTCACCCCAAACTCACTTCCACAGCCGTTGAGATAAGAGGCCCCAGACTTTTAACAGACCTTCAAAAGTGAGAGCGACACGATGAGATCACGGTCCCCGAAAACCGGGGTTTCTGCTTGTGCAGAGGGGCGAAAGCAGCCAAGATTCGAACTTCTCAACCACATACGGTTGCATTACACTTTAGATCTCTGGAAAGGCAGGGCTTTTCCTATAAGAAAGTGACAACGATCCAGTCAGCCGCTTTTAAAACATCCCTTTTCTGGGCTATTAAGCCCGCACCGTCAGGTTTGCAGAGCAGCTGAAGCCTTGAGTCACCCAACAGGCATTTAGTTTCATCCTTTTTCTTGGTTTGCTCGAGTTTCACAGCTTGTCTGGAACTTTTTATTTAAATACAAAGCCCTGTCTTAACTTCCTGGAAATCAAACGATTCTTCCATGAAATTAAAGTACAGCCACTTCATTTCGATACGGGGTACTCTAGCAGGAAATGTTTGGGAGGGCCTGCTAGAATTAGCAAATTCATTAGAGACCACATTTTAAACTGTTGGGCTGTTTTATTTGACTTGGTGTGGATTACTGTGATAATCAAACGAATCCTTGTGATGCTATCTCCTTCCCATCGCACCACTTAGTGCATCCATGTAACTGCTCTAGGGTTACAGGAGTTGTAGGTATATTGTTACCCGGAGGATTAGATGGAGGCAGAGAGTGCCCATGCCCAAATCTATAGGCTGTGGCTTCCTTAACCCACCAAGTTGGCTGGTTTTAACAGACAAACATATTATGTCTGTGAGGAAAATGTGTGGGCTCTAATAGCCAGTTCTGGAGACCATACCGTTATAGCGGCCCTTTATGAAACTATTATCTATTGCTCTGTAGCCTGAGCAGACCACACCCCTATTCAGTTACAACAGACTTCCCTTTTTTTCACTCTCTAGTGGTATATTTATACACTTCTAAACCCACCAGCCAATTCCTCCAAATTTAACAGACCAAAGTTAAATCTTTTTGTTAGTTTTTTTCATATATTCCATGTAAACATCCACAACATAATATGCTTTCTCAAATTTATTAAGCTACATGAGGACAGACAGAGAGATAACCTCTCCTGACTATGATTTTAATGCTTACTCCTTTAAAAAAAAAATACATAATTGCTATCAGAGTTTATAGTCTTGGTGAGTGGACAATGCATGCTATATGAACATGAAAAGAAATAATACTAAAAATATATAAACTAGTACATGTGCTTAAAGTTATTGGTGTTTAAAAAAGCAAACATCTAAAGTTAACTTTTATACTGTTTTCATACATATATGCTCTTCTTTACTTCCCTCTATTAATCTAATTTTATGGTTTATTTAAATCTAGGTTATTTTAATTCTGTTTTATCTTCTCAATGACTGTATTACAAAATATTCATGAGAATGATTACACTTTAAATGACATCCATGATATCAAAATTTGACTATTACTTGAAGATTGTACTATCAATATTTTCCAGGAGCAATGTTGGGTTTGCTCTGGATCAACCACTTTTTTAGATACTTTTACCAGTTATTTCTAATAGCTTACTCCTTCCAGGGTCAGTTTATGGTCATAGAACAAGAGAACAATGGGCCCAACACAGGTTTCTATTTCAGCAGGATACTATGGTAAGTAACAGGCACTGGATTTAAATATCAATAGACCTGGATTCAGATCCTTGCTCTGCTACTTACTAGCTCTATAATCTTAGACAAGTTTTTTTTTTTTTTTTTAAACTTCTTTGTGCTTCAAATCTTTCAGCTATAAAATGGAAGTTATCACTAAGTGGTTGTAAAGATCAAACTTATTTTTTGAAGATTTAAGATTATGCTGACCTCTTTAAACTCATGACTTAGAAAAACTCAAGTGCAATTAGCCTTGAGCTTTTCTTCATATTTTAATTTTATATGAAGGCAATGGTTGCAAATTAAGCTTTTTAAAAAAATTCTATCCTCAAACAGTACTATTCCTCATTCAGTCTAGTGATGGTTGCTTCATTTACTCCCAAGTTTAGCAGGGGCCATGTCACAAGGAAGGATATTAAGACCTCCACTTACAGGCACATTTCTCATATTTGCTTTCTGTGATACAAAGGGAGGAACATAAAATGGAGAAAAACTTTCAAGTAAACCCTACAACTTCCAGCTTAGCCCTGCAAATTTAATATTCACTTATTTATGATATTAGACCCTCTCCTTCAATGTGAATCATCAGTTACAAACTGGCATATATTTTACTTTAGGGTTATTGAGGGTTTTATCCTAACTTACAGAGTTACCTAATTTAAAAAGCTTGATCACTCTCTCCATGCCCATTTTAGGCAACTGAATTTCATATCTTCATTAACGTAATTTATGCCCTTCCTGGAGCCAGCCTCTAAGATAGGTGAAGTGCCTGTCTTCTGGGATCCCATAATATTCTGTACATTAACTACTATGCTCACAATTGTAATTATTCAGTTATGTGTCTGTTTGTCCCACTGCACAGCACCCCTTATAGGCAGGAATTTTATTTTTGCATCCCAAGCACCTAGCAGGGTGCCTGACATATAGCAGGCACTAAATAACGTCTACTGAAGAAATGAATTAATAGCTGAAAGAGTACTTACTGCAAATTATTGTTTTAATCTTCCTCTTCCATCTTTGGAGATAAACATTGGGGTATTTCTAAATCAGAAGGCAGGAAAATAGAATAATCAGTAATAAGCACATGTTAGAATACTAATATTGAGGATAGATGTCAATGGCACCTCGTTCTTATAACTTAAAAAGAGGAAGATGGAGTTGGGGGCTGGAGGGAATTGCAAATATAGACAGACACATATATTTGTACTATTTACCAGCTCCCAACTAGGCCAAGGTTATTCCTAGTTGGATACAGTGAACTATGGCAAGCCAAATAAGAATTTATCACAGAAAACTGCAAGAATGTCTGCCCAAAGGTTGCTTCCAATGGGCATTTGAAACTTAACTCTAATGTTAAAAAAAAATAATAAAAATACAAAAAGCAGACGGGGCCCTGGGTGTTTGGCTGCAGGATATTGATTCCTCCCCATACAATGAATCCTAAAGTCAAGCTATATGAATTCTCTTGTTGTCTGTCCTTCTCAAAAAGGGCCAGTTTCTGAAAAGGAGGAGAAACAGTAAACCAAAATGTCTGAGGAGGTCAACCATACTAAGGATCCTATACACTTAAAACCTTTTTTTCTGGATGCTGACAATACAGAGGAGGAATTCAGGAAGAGAAAACAGTACAGGTTGTGAACTAGGACACTGAGTCCCACCACGTGTGGCCTCTGGTAGCCATTAGGGTGTGTGCTTGTTTCCCCAACTCTTGCTTAGGGGCTGTGATACCTTATCTCACTCGTGAAGATGTTATAGGATTAAACACATGGGCCAAAAGAAAGACCCAAGTAAGGCAGAGGAGTGGTGTTACTGTATCTGTCTGTGAGCACAGAAGGGAAACTGGCTGCTTAGTACTTCTGCCTCGGCCCGAGTCTTCTGTTCCAATGTGGCTTGCAGGTGGGGATATTAGTGGTCTCAGCTGTGGGCAGATAGGTGGCTATGCAAAAAAAGAGAAAAAACCAACAATAACAAAACAAAACGGTATGTAAGCAAATTTTTGTGTGTTGGGGGGCATGCTGGGCAGTTTGCAGGATCCTAGTTCCCCAACCAGGATTGAACCCAGGCCCTCGGCAATGAAAGCAATGGAATCCTAACCACTGGACTGACGGGGAAGTCCTGGACACAAATTTATACCAACAATATCTCTAGAATTGGAATATTTCACTGGTGAATAAGGAAGAAAAATTACACCTTTTTAAAGATAAAGTGCCTCTTTTCTGGTTAGCCAAAGAATAGTACACCTGAAGAGGGGAAACTCATTAGTAAGTTTTTATAAAATAGTGATCTAAATTCAGAAAAGATCACTCCTTTAGGTTTTGATCTCAAGAACCATGTCAACATGCCAAATTCACATGCCCTATTAGAAGTGCCGTAAACCTTGAGAACAAATGTCTTAGCACACCTGCTAGGTAGGATGGCTTATCATAAAAAAGACAGACATGGCAAGTGTGAGTGAAAATGTGGAGAAATTGGGACCATCATATACTGCTGGTGGAATGTCAAACAGTACAGCTGCTTTGCAAAACAGTCTGACAGTTCCTCCCAATAATATACCTAGAGTTACCATATGACCCAGAAATTCCACTCCTAGGTATGTACCCAAGAGAAACAAAAACATCCACATAAAAACCCACACAGGATTGTTCATAGCAGCATTATTTGTAATAATCAAAAAGCAGTCCAAAGGTTAATCAACTGATGAGAGGATAAATACAATGTAGTATATCTTTATGATTGAATATTATTCATTGATTGAATACTGACAAACGTCACAACATGGATGAACCTGGAAAACATTATGCTAAGTGAAAGAAACCGCATGCATAAAACCCCACCTATTGTACAATTCCATTCATATAAAATGTCTAGAATAGGAAATTTATAAAGACAGGAAGTAGATTAGGGGTAACCAGGTGTGGGGGCCTGTGGGGAAGGGGAGTGACAGCTAATAGGTTTTCTTTTGAGAAGATGAAAATGTTTATTATAATAATGGTTGTGCGACTCTGATGATACCAAAAGTCATAAAACTGTATGTATGTGAATTCTGTCTCGATAAAGCGGTTTTTTTTTCTTTTTTCAATAAAGCGGTTTTTTAAAAACAGAATTAATGTTTTATGAAACAAACACAGAAAGAGACGACGGATCACTACCCACTGGTCAATCCTGTCCAGTGCTTTCCTGCTCTTCCTCTTCATTCAGTGGAAATTTCTTCTATTAGTGGAATTATATATTCTGTGCTTAAAGTGTATTTTTGCTACAAAATAATTAAAAGAGCATTCTTCTGTGGTACCTTGGGAGGTTTTCCTTGAGCTCTTGGGAAGACTGTACTGTCAGCTAAGCCAAAAGGCATCGGGTCAGACTGTGCAAACTGGCAGGCCTCTCTGGCTTCTATGACATGCAGATGCTCCATTTGGTCAGCACAGTGTGTTTAAAAAGGTGGATTGTTTTTCATATTAAAAAAAAAATCCAGATTTTGAACAATCTGAGATCTGATCAGCTTGGCTCCACATGTAGGCTGGTTGATGATCCTGTGGTCGACCCCCTTGAAGGAGGTGGGTGTTCTGTCGTCTGCCGCAGCCCCACGGTTCCAAAGCACCTGACCTGCCTTCTCACCTGGCTGGCCCCTGCGGACACCTGGGTTGGCAAGTCCTCAGCTGGGTCCTTAGGATTTCAGGACTACAACCTGTGATTCTGCGATGTTCTTTCTTCAGAGGTTCTTCTCCTGAGAAACACTATCATCACACAGAACAGAGTGGGAAACAGAGCCAGAGAGGTCCCTCAGGTGAGGAGCAGAACCATGTTTGACGCTATCGCAAGCAGCAGGTACTCCTGATGAGAAACAGAGAGTCTGGCTGGCTATTTGTCAGAGGCTGTCCTAGAGCCCAGACAAAAGACTAGAAATTGAGCTTTATATGCTGTATCTCTCCTGTGTGCAGGGCTATACAGAGATGATTTCATTTCATCCGCACAGGATGAAAATAATTGTACAAATAATTCTAAGGAGGCTTAGAGAGATCCCTTCAGTTGTCCAAGGTCACACAGCTAGTGAGAAAGTAACAATATTGACCCAGTTCTGACTCCAAAGCTGAAGTTTTCCCTACTAAGCCTCATGGCCTTTCAGTTACTAGCCCAGCTAATAAAAATTTAAAGACAATCACATTTTCCCACCTAAATATACCCCATATCCTCATGGGGATTTGATGTGAGTTTATAGCCTTGACTTTCAAGGTTTTTGAATAGGGCCCATACATTCTGCATATATAAATCTTGAAAAAGGTTTCATGAAACAATACCTACTGTTGTGATGGAATCTGACTTCTTTTCCCTTAAAATCCTAAATTTCCTTTGCAACCCACAAATAGGCCCTACAGTTTGCAGAACACTGCAATAAAGGTGGGAGTCAAGAAGTCCGTCTTCTATCGAGGGTAACGACAGCTCTAAGAGGCAAGTGTGGATGCTGCCTACTGATGGGATGGGACTGAAGGGGAGAAACGCCAGGGCAGCTGCTGCATCCAGGTACCTGCAGCCAGAGACCCCCGCACAGCCAAGGAGGCTGCTGCCAAATCTGTGGGGCTGAGAAAGATAGGAGATAAGAAGGAAGAGTGCCTTGCTCTCCCTGGAAGATCAAGACAAAAGCAGGCGTTCCAGGCCTTCAGGAGAAGCAAAGAAGATGCTTGAACATCCCCAAGGCCTAGGATAGAAATCCTAGCAGAGCCAATAAATATGGGGTTCATCACCTTGGATCTGTCTTTGTCAGAGGCCAGGCAGAGTCTCTCTCCGAGCAGAAGATAGCTTTACGTCCCCACAGGACAGCTTTTTTGTTGAAAAACAAACAAACAGCACCCAAAATGGCTTGTGGGGCTAAATAGAAGGTGACCACCAATCCATACCTGTTGTTCATGAAGGTGTTCAAAAAAAAAATCAACAACAGAAAACCTGTGTGCTTTTTTCCCCCAGAGGTTGCTGTTGATCCTTGTTCTAAGGCTTCCTTTTGATTTCCAAGAACAGAAATAAGCAAGTAGGAAGGAGATAGCATGATTTAATATATTCTAACATACATACTACCAGCAAATTGACAGTCACATTCTGAAACAGAACTCTGCCTGAGAAACATTCATGGCATTTGACCAATGATCTTGCTTCCAAAAAGTACTCAGAAAGTAATCAGAAACAAGTAAAAAGCATGAAAAACTGCAGAATTATCCATAATGTGTCAACAACCTAGGTGTACAATGAGTGGCTTGGCTTGGTAAACTGTGGGCCATCCTCATGACAGATTATTATTCGGCTACAATCTTATGTAACAGGAGGGAAAGGGGCAGGGCACAACTTCTGAAAGAATAACATAGCCCAAGGACACAGCACAAACCACATAAACCAATTAGATCAAATGGGACCAAGATGGCAGACAAGACTAGGCCTTGATCCTCAATCAGCAGGTGAAATGACACACCCAGAGGCACCATGACAATTCCAAGTGAAAGTGAAAGTGAAGTCGCTCAGTCGTGTCTGACTCTTTGCGACCCTGTGAAACTGTAGCCCACCAGGCTCCTCCGTCCATGGGATTCTCTGGGCAAGAATACTGGAGTGGCTTGCCATTTCCTTCTCCAGGGGAATCTTCATGACCCAGGGATCAAACCCAGGTCTCCCACATTGCAGGCAGACGCTTTAACCTCTGAGCCACCAGGGAAGCCCATGACAGTTCCAAGGCACTGTCAAAATACCAAGGAGTGGGTGGTAGCCCAAATCTTGAAAATCTCCATCCCTTCCCCAAAATACCTGATTGGAATAATCCTCCCACTCATTAGCATATGAAATTACCGAACCTATACAAAACTAACTGGGCCATATTTTGGGGCCACACTTGCCCTCTGCGATGGCCGACTCTGTGGAGTGTGCTTCTCTCCGAATCTGAACAAATCCACATCTTACCTATCACTTTGTCTCTCAGTGAATTCTTTCTGGGATGAGACATCAAGAATCTGAGCTTCATTAGGATCTGAAACCAGGTACCAGAGGGTTTTGGCTGGGTTCAAGTCCCAAGCAGGGTTGATTCTAATTGGTTGATGCAGTTGTGTCCTTGGGCTGTTATTCTTTCAAAAGTTTTGCCCTGTTATACTTCCACTGCAAGGGACACAGGTTCAATTCCTGGTCAGGGAAGTTCCACGTGCCACGTAGTACACCCCCTCACTCCCCAAAACAATTAGAAACAAAAAACCTCTAATTTCTTAAGAGAAGAAATGTGCTAAAGAAGACTCAAAGATTGAGATCATTTAAAAAGAGTTAGGCCTCATTACTCTAGAAATTCTTCCCCCAAGACAAATATACAATCTATAATATATAAAAATCATGTACATTCATCATAGCTCTAAGTTAAGCTGTCTTGGCAGGGGGTGGGTAGGAGGGAGGCTAGAGGGAGGGGAGGTATGCATGTATATAGCTGACTCACATTGTTGCACGCCAGCATTGTAAAGCAATTACACTGTAACTAAAAAAATAAATAAAAGTTAAGGTGTCTCCACTGTCATCTAAATCTGACCAGCCTGTTAACACAGATCAGAATCAGGTATCTGCTAGAAGGAAAACTATCAGTGTTTACATGGAAAAACTTTTGCCTCACCACCGATGTGTCTTCTTTAATGACTATTTGTTTGTTTCCCATAATTCAGTCCCGAGTCATCTTCTCTTTGCTTCTCTGCTCTCTTACAGACCCCAGGGACCAACTCCACGTGGAGTTTTAACCTCCATTTCTATGTAAATGACCCCAAGTTTCCCTTTCAGCCTTTGGTTCTGTCCAGGATCACGCTGGGTCCCAATGTCTCAAGCCGATAGGTCTGCTCCCAGAGCCACACTCCATTCTCATTTCTCTATTTGCCAACTTCCTACACCAGCTCCAATTCTAAGAGTCTCATTCCTCCCTTCTGCTTCTCTCACATCAAATTCTGTAACATTCATGTCACTGTACTTTTAAATCATCTCCCATCCCAATTTTTTTTTTTTTTTCATTTCTATTGCCCCCAGCTGTAGTTCTGGCCTTTATTATTTTGTGGATAAGCATGGAGGCTTTGGAACCAGACAGTCCAAAGGTTAAAATCCTGGCCTTGGCACTAACCAGCTGTGTTACTTTGGGCACAGTGAATTAACCTCTCTGAGCTTCAGTTGCTTTGGTAAAATGATAATGCCCCTTTGAAAGGGAAGTTGTGAGTTTAAATTAGCTCATATACATAAAGAGCTGAGCCTAGTATGCAAATTTCTTAGAATTCTATAAATGAGCACCAGATGTTGGCTGTTTATTTTAGATTATTTCAAAAACTGGTATTTTTAATATTTTCCTAACGCATAAAACTCCACTGCTTAAAAACTTTCCATTTAATTACATTTTCTTCCCAATTAACTGCCAAATCCTCACTGGGCCTTCAAGGCCTTCCGGAAGCAGGCAAAACTTGTCCCCTTCTGTCTCTCCCACGGCTCTCCTAATTTCCAGTCAAATTGGACCTTGTACTCTCCTAACTTCCAGCTTCTGGTCACGGTGTTTCTTTTGCTTTGGAGTGTCCTTCCCCCAACCTCCACTAAACCCAACCTGTCCTTTAAAACTTCCCCAACTGTTTACAGTTCTCAACTTGAGCTTTTTCATTTGTGAACTCTGTCACTTTTGGTTGTACCTTTCTAATGGCTTTTACAGTGTTATAAATAGAATGACTGTAGATTACTACATAGTTGATAACCTATATAAATACATTATACATTATGTTGCCTTACCTATCTTTGTTTCTCAGCACTCTTTGCCCATCACAGGTATTTAGTAAATGACAGCTGAATGTCAGGTGAGGTTCAGTTTTCGGTCCACACCTATCACAGTGCTGATACTCAATTTTAATAAACCATGCCTACAATTTCCTTCCCTTTGCAGAATAAATTACACTCTAGTATGCTGGCTCAGATCTTCCCTGGTGGCTTAGACAGTAAAGCGTCTGCCTACAATGCAGAAGACCTGGGTTCAATCACTGGGTGGGGAAGATCTCCTGGAGAAGGAAATGGCAACCCACTCCAGTATCCTTGCCTGGAAAATCCCATGGACTAGGAACCTGGTTAGGCTACAGTCCATGGGGTCGCAAAGAGTCAGACTCGACTGAGTGACTTCACTTACTCATGCTGGCTCAAGGTATGTGGGGCAAAGCCTAGTGCTGTGTTGTCATCTTGGTTGGTCAAAATCTGTGGATACTGGCAGCTTTATGTGGTTAAGTTCTATTCAGGATGGTCCCTATTCTGATGGTTTGGAGCAACGGTTTTTATGAATTAGTGTTTTAACAGATTTTTTGGTTTGGTTTTTATTGTGGGAGGAGGTGTTATAGTTCAGAAGCTTGCAAATATATTTCTTTTTTTTAATTCCCAGATCTTATTAAAAGTCCTTAAAGTCAAAACGATACCACCAATAGCTAATACTAACTGACTGTATATGTGTGTGTGTGTGCTCAGTTGTGTCCAACTCTTTGTGACACTACAGATGGTAGCCCGCCAGTCTACTCTATCCATGGGATTTCCCAGGCAAGATTACTGGAGCCAGTTGCCATTTCCTCCTTCAGAGGATCTTCCTAACCTAGGGATTGAACCTGTGTCTCCTGCACTGTCACTCGGATTTTTCACCACTGAGCCACTGGGGGAGCCCGATGGATTGTATGCATGCAGCAAATTTTGAGGTTAATGCAGTTTTTTGTTTTTGTTTTTCCTGCATATTGCCAGTTATCACAAAATAAAGCTCCCCCAAAATAAGTCCTTCCTGTGTAGCAAATTCATTTTGGCACCAAAATGTGTGCAACCAAATAGTTCAACAAATTCAATCCAGGTTTCAGATTTGGGTAAAACCAGGTTACATTTGCATGAAATGACTCCAGAGTTCCTGGGAGCAGTGTGGGGGATGAGGGTGCCCTGTGTGGACCCAGCAGTGGTAGAACAGAAATGGAGCAAGGTGGACCGGACCTGCAAGGCCCCAGCAAGGACAGACACCCCCCCCATCCCCCACCCCCACCCCCACCCCCAGCCCCCCGCCTCCGGCTTTTGGTCCCTCCCACACTGCTAGGGCTCCTAGCACCAGGCTCTGCTCCCCCTCCCTCCCTCTCCTCCCTCCGCCCCCCACTCCTCCCACCCTGCTCTCTCTCAACAATGGTTCCTGCTTCACAAACACGGTGCTTAAAGCACCTAGTTCCTGGGATTTATACTTGCCAAGTGCTGTGGGGAACAAGTTTTTCTCAAGCCCAGGAATCAAAAGGCACTTATTTCAACACTTGAGCGAAAAATAGTAACTACGAAAATCAATAATTTCATCCCAAGCAGGAGAATGGATTTTTGTGAGGCCATCTCTATGGTTTCCTGCCCATCTTTTTAAAAAAGTGTAATATTAGTCTCTTGAATCTTTTTTCCTCTCGTGTTTTCTTACCTTACCTAAAGAAATGTAAACTTTTTGCAGGTAGAAACGTATGTGAACTGTTAATCGCTCAGTCATGTCTGACTCTTTGTGACCCCATAGACTGTAGCCCCACAGGCTCCCCTGTCCATGTGATTTCCTAGGCAAGAATACTGGAGTGGGGAGCTATTTCCTCCTCCAGCGGATCTTCCCAACCCAGGGATCGAACCTGGGTCTCCCTCATTGCAGGCAGATTCTTTACCATCTGAGCCACCAGGGAAGCTCAGGAACATATATCCTGACCTAAATATTATGTGGTAATAAGGTGTCTTCAAAAGCTATGTTTCTTAAATATAATTAGAAGACTCAAAGAATATCTTTACATGGCTATAAATTCCTTGCTGGTTAAAAGTGAGCCTCTTATCTTCTTTAAAGTTTTTTTTTTTTTAAATGGAGCAAAAGAACACAAATGAGATTAGAGGAAGAACTGCTAGAGCAACAGAAGAATGCCACAGAGGTGAAGGGAGAAGCCTACCAGAGTAGAAGCCAGCGCCAGTGTTCTACTCTAAAATATTTCTGAATCTACCCAACATCTAAGAAACGTGGCCCAAGGCGGGTTGTGAGCCCTAAATGTATGGGTTAGATGCTATCTAAATCCACACAGAGCAATAAGAAAGAATGTACATGCGTATCTCCCAAAGCGAAAAGATTGGAAGAGGACCCAAGGCAGAAGACCTGCATTCTTCTAAACTGAGATGCTGACCACATCACTGCTTGGAATTCTGAAGATTCAAGGACAGACCAGACAAGTGGAGCCAAGAGAGCCTGTGAAGGAAAGGAAACCACCGTCTTACTCTGTTCCAGCGCAGTTCAAGTATTCTCAGTCTTAAATGTGCTACCGAAGGCATACGATTGTCACAGTCATACATTAATGTTTGTAGCTGAGAAAGAGTCCATGTGAAACACTTGAAAGAGCTCTTTTTAGGTAAAACTTTCGCTTAGGAAAGTTTCCACATTTAGTCAGATCCCTTCCCCTTCCTCTGGTCTCTCCTTTACTCTCTGTTGTCTAAGAAATTAAAAAAAAAAGAAAAGGACCCATCCATTTGTTAGTGAGAGAATAAAGGGAAGGGCAGCATGGGGCTTCTTCCATCAGAGTGAGAAGGCATGCTGTTCAGCTGAAAGTGTCTGTGGATGGTAGGTGAGGGGAGGGGGCAGAAACTAATATTTACTGGGCGTTTACATATGCTAGGCACCATAAATGCTTTGTATGTAGCATGTGAAAGTGGCTCAGTAATGTCTGACTATAGCCCTCCAGGCTCCTCTGTCCATGGGTTTACCTCCTTAGAATTCTCTGCTCCTTGGAGTGGTTGCTACTTCATTTTACAAAGGAGGGAGGTAAGGTCACCTAGGCTGACCCAGTTAGCCCCTCTGGCTCCAAAGTCCAAGTCTTGTACATGATGTCCTGCATGGATGTCTCCTTATAGTCTCTGCTTTGGCACCCCAAACCCAACGATCTCAAAAAAGACCCATTTCCTCCTTGGTTCCTCCCTCTCCCTAAATGCCAACAATCGACAAATCATCGAGTCCCGTGGTCTCCACCTCTTCCATCTTTGTCTCTGGTCTACCTCCTTCCCTCTTTTGGAAGACCACCATCTTAGTTCAAGCTGTGGTCTCCTGCTTGGGTTTATTCCAACAGTTTCTAACTAACGTCTCTGGGCCTCAGCCTCAGAAAACTCCAAGTGATTTTTCTAAAGTAATTAAGATAATACAATCATGGTATTCCCTGACTTAAAAAAAAACCCTTCTATGACTTCCCACTGCCCTTCAAGAGAGCCTCCAAACATCTTAGCAGAGCACCACCATCAGCGTCTGCTGCCCACTCCTGCCCTACGCCCCAAGCTCCCACAGTTCCCCGGGCAGCCACCGTTCTCTCAATCAGGATGACCCTCCACCTGCCCGCCGCCTGCCTGACCTTCAGCTTAGACGTCTCTTGCTCTCAGAAGCCCCCCCTTAGCGCCCACGCTCAGCGCCCACTTCTGGCATCCTCACCAGGCCTGAAACTGCCCACACAGGTGGCCTTCTAGTCTGCAAACCCCTCAAGTGCTGGGTGAGCTTTATTCACCATGTTTCTTGGCATCAAGCTGAGCCCTTGGCCTAGAGGAGCCACTCAATCCATGAGTAAATGCTTAAACAGAGCGGGGAAAGTAATGAAGAGCCATGGGTCTAGTCATCACTTTGCTTCCAACTCCTGTACAGTTCCGGCTTCCTTGGTGGCTCACTGGGTAAAGAATCCACCTGCCAGTGCAGGGGAGGCAGAAGACTTGTGTTTGATCCCTGAGTCAGGAAGATCTCCTGAAGGAGAGAATGGCAACCCATTCCAGTATTCTTGCCTGGGAAATCCCACGGACAAAGAAGCCTGGTGGGCTACAGTCCATGGGTCACATAGAGTAGAATACAGCTTAGCAACTCAACAACAAAACTCACATGAAAACAAAATGCTAATGACACAAACTACTCTGTATAAAATAAGTAAGCTACAAGAATTTATTGTACAGCACAGAGAATGCAGCCAATACTTTATAATCACTATAAATGGAGTACAATCTATTAAAACTTTGAATCTCTCACACACACACACATGAAATGCTAAGCTTTCCCATCCTTCAGGTGGGATCTGCATCTCAGCCCTCACTCTCCATCCCCAGCCCTGCAACCCTCTCCCAGGGATCAGGATAAATAAGAGAGGGTTTCGTTTTTTTTTTTTTCCCCAATATTTAAAAAACTGACCTGGAGGTGGAAATATATAGTATGACCTTTGATTCTGTAGAAGACTCTTCTTTCAGGTGATCAAGACCCAAGAGGATTAAACAGCCAAAAGATCTTACGAAGCTCATGACTGTGCAAAAAGTGGGAGATATGTATTCATGTGGAAAAGAGGAAAATATCAGGGGGCAAACTCTCAAAAGTACTTATAAGGTGATGGGCTCTGAACTCCTATTTGTAATACAGGAAAGGCATCTCAGCCCCCCAAAGACACAAACTTGGTGTGCCGAGGCCGTCACAAAGCCACCAGGCTGTAGGGTAAACAGAAAACACCGTTACCCTGCCTTGACTATATGCTACTTCCTTCAGGGCTGAGGTCTGTCTGGAGATGGGTAACAAAAATAATCAAGAGCATTTCGAGTTTATAAAGGTGGACTTATAAAGAGAAAAGACAGTAGATCTGTAATTAGCAGAGCTAAAGAGTAAAGGAGGAGTATGATGTAGGAAATTCAGTCAAAAACGCACAGTAGGGTAACCCTACACGCCTAGAAACAGTGGTATCGCCTTAAGGTTGAATCAAAGTGAGAGGTAGGGACAATTGTGGGTGGAAAGTGTCATACGATATTATTTTAAGTGCTATTTTCTACTTATTATACTATTAAGTAGTAGTTTAAAGAAAAGTCATGGAGTTTTAGAACATGGTTGTAATCAGCCCCCAGTGTTTTAAATGAAGGTCCCAAGAAGGCCAAGGTCATAATATTCCGCTATGGCGGAGTAATAGAAAGAACCCACGCCTCCTGACTCTTAGCCTAGCTCATGCTCTTTTCTTGCTTTAATACAAAAAGACTGTGACAGATGATTGAGACCCAAAGAATGAGAGAAGTTGGAGACAAGGCCTGATAAATAATGTACTGTTAAGGAAAACCAGAATCGCGTGTGAGGTAACCCTCAACACTGGAGGCTGACATGGTAGAGTGCAACAATGTTTTCTCACAAAATAGCCCTTTGTGCCACTGTTGGAGGCAGGAGACTGGCCTGGGTGACCTGCTGAGCTAAACCCTTCTGGCTTTCTCTCTCAGAGCACCTATCCTTGGAACTTGAACAACAACACACTGTCCACCAGGGCAGTGCCCAGACTGTTTCCCACTGCTGCATTCCCGTCAAGGTTGGACGTCCAGGCCAACTCCAGCCCCTCCAGGAATGCTGACACTTGCTGGGTGGGGAGGGAAGACAGGTGCCAGTGGAAGTGGTATGGAGGATACGAGGGCCAAACATCCCAGGAAACTCGAGTGCTGCATCCGCCAGGAGCCTGGTGGTCAGAGTGCTTGGAACCCAGGAAGGCTGGGAGCGGGAAGTATCTCAGGTATTCCAGTCCTCCCCTCTCGGCACTGCGGAAGCAAGAGAAAATAAAGCGGGGAAACCTGTTGGACCAGACCGTCAGGGCTGTTCTCCTGAAGTTGGCGGCAGCCTCCTGCTAGAAGGGATCTGATGGTTTTTCCTTCTGAGCAGAGAAGACGTGAAGACCAGAAGGATTCAAGAGAGCAAGCGAGCTGCCTATTTGCCAAGATGTGTAGGGAAGACCTGGGAGGTGTGAAGGAGCAAGCTGCAACCTAGTCCTTCCAGGCTGAGGTGACACCTTTGTTGTTTGTTGTTTAGTCGCTAAGTCATGTCTGATTCTTTGCAACTCCACGGACGGTTGCCTGCCAGGCTCCTCTGTCCATGGGATTTCCCAGGCAAGAACACTGGAATGGGTTGCCGTTTCCTCTTCCAGGGGATCTTCCCGACCCAGGGATCGAATTCATGTCTCCTGCACTGGCAGGCGGATTCTTTACCACTGAGCTACCAGGGAAGCCTGGGGTGATGTATACAAGTGCGCAAACAACATGCTTGTGGGAAGAAAAGGAAGCTGTTCGAACAGATACATACTTCTTCGGCAGAGGTATGCAGCTGAGGGATCAGTTTCCAAAAGTTTGTCTCAGCAGAGAAAAAAAGAACCCCAAATAAAAACCTTTTTATTCAAGCTTGTCTTCCTTCTCCTAGTCCATCTTATGTTAACGAAAAGATGTTCTAATGGGAGAAGTAAGGAATACCAGGAATGATCAAAGAGAAAGGTGTGAGCATGAAGCTGGAGGACAGATAAATGCAGGTGAGGGAGAGACACGTGGGCGCCTGTGTTGGGGGGACAGATCACGGCATCCTCCCCTCTAACACCTTGCAGGACAAGGAGGTGACTGTTTTCAACTACGTGCATGTGTGTGTGCTTAGTCGCTTCAGTCGTGTCCAGCTCTGAGACCCTGTGGACTGTAGCCTGCCAGACTCCTCTGTCCATGGATTCTCTAGGCAAGAATACTGGAGTGGGTTGCCATGCCCTCCTCCCGGGGATCTTCCTGACGCAGGGATCGAAACCTCATCCCCTGTGTCTCCTGCACTGCAGGTGGGTTTTTTATCACTGAGCCACCGGGTCAGCCCTTTTCAACTATGTACCTGTCCACTAATAACCTCTACCTCCCAGAGGCTAGCACTACTGGCTCGCCAGGCCCACAGTGAGGTTTGAGTTTAGCATTTTACCTCTGTGTCTTAACCTGCAAGGAGTGGGATTAAATATTCAGCAAAGAGCAGACCACAGGAGTTGGCTTTGCTGGACATGCTTCTGGGGGCGATGACCAAATAGGAATGCTCTTTTATCCCACCTTTTTCTCTGGGAGGGGCAGAGACTCATGAGGATTTATGCAGACATTTGCAGAAAAAAAAATAAGTATTCCAATTGAATTCTGACTTGGTGATTTTGAACAACCTATATATAAACTTTGTGTAATGCAATATCTGAGACATAAGGTATTTATCTTTTCATTGTAAGAAAGAAGCTAAATTACCTTTTTCCTCCTTATCATTCCCCCTCTCACTCCATTTTTCTTTCCAAAAGTTGCCATATCTGTTTTATTTAATGGTCTAAAAAGGTGGCATCACATTTGGTATTCCACAAAGAGGAAATGGAAAAAATTATTAAAAAGTGAAGAAAGACAGCATTGCTTGCTTAGAAAATAAGATGTATGAACCGTTAAGAATGGGAGAACACCAGCTACTATGGCAGAGAGAAGACATTTTTGCCAAATTTAGAACCCACTTGAAAATCACGGGTTCTAAGTTTAGAACTGAACTAAAAAACTTGAGCTCACATTGCATTTGGCATTCGTTAAAAAAAAAATTCTAAAATACTAATTAAAGGAAAAAAATTATTCTCTTAGTAGTTCTAGAAGCAGGGAATTATTTTCAAACAAATTCTTTATTGGCTCAATAGACTGGCCTGCACTTAAAAAAGAAACACTTTTTTTTCTAATTAAATTTTCCTTACAAAATAATGATTTAAAATCAAGAGGAAAAGCAGTTTGCCAAAGTCTTTAAAGGGCTACAGAACTGTTGGACCCAGACCTTGGACCCAAACAAATATACCAGGTGGTCGTACAAACTTTGTATTTATATATTAGTTGGTGTCCAAGATAGAAGCAATTACATCTACTGCTGATAAACTTTAACTAATAAAAACACAATAAAACTGGAAAATATCACTCTAAACAAAACAAAGACAAATGCTTAACAGCATTATTTTTATTTTCTAATTTAGTTGTTTAGTCACTAAGTCATATCCAACTCTTTTGCGACCCCACGGATTGTAGTCCGCCAGGCTCTTCTGTCCGTGGGATTTCCCAGGCAAGAATACTGGAGTGAGTTGCCATGCTAAGCTAATTACTGCAACATCACTAAGAATTGGATCAGAATTGCTGCTCTGGTGAAGACTATAAAAAGTTTCAGACTCAAAAGGTCCAAAGTAACAAAATCAAGAAGTAATAGTGAGTACACAGTGTTTAAAAGGCATCCACTGGCTTACCATGATTTCAGACAGCCAACAACTTACACAGTTATGGAAAACTTAAACCTGACTTGTGCCATCTTACACATGCATACAGACACACACACAAACACACATCTATAGATAAATAGATAATAGCCTGAGAACCTGAATTCAAATAATTACACTAGAGGTTAATACTTGCCACAGCAAGTACTTAAAAACACAAAATTTGGGGGGAAAACTTGTTTTTCTTTCTGTTTATTGCCATGGAATCTGAATACATTTCTGAGAGACCTTAGGGATCAGGCTTAGCAACTGGTGCATTTGACACTCTTCCTTCAACAAGATCATTAACTCAGCAGTTCAAAACCCTGTAACTTTAATTTCAGGTACTTTCAAAAACTCCTGTTGAAGAACATAAGATTAGTTCTTGAGGTGACTGACTTTATTTTTCTTACCGAGAAGGTGCAGTTTTGTACTGGTGGAAACAGGGTCAAAATTTTAAGTTGTAAAAGCAAAAAACACTGCATGTATAAGTGGAAAAGGATTTGTCTAGAATATATATTAATTATATCCATTTGTGTTTTCTGTGCTGCGTCTCTGTTGCTGCGCAGTTTTCTCTAGTTGCGGTGAGTGCAGGCTGCCCCTCTGCTTGTGGTGTGCGGGCTTCCCATTGTGGTCGCTTCTCTGCTGTGGAGCACGGGCTCTAGGGTGCTCCGGCTTCAGCAGTAGCGGCACGTGGGCTCAGCAGTTGTGGCTTCCCGGCTCTAGAGCACAGGCTCAGCAGTTGTGGCATATGGGTTTAAGTTGCTCCACCACATGTGCGATCGTTCGAGATCAGGGATTGAACCCATGTCTCCTGCGTTGGCAAGGGGATTCTTTACCACTGAGCCACTAGGGAAGTCCCTAGAATATGTTTTTTAATTTACTTATTATTATATAAACATAGTTAAGCAGATATTAAGTAGTCAGCAAAAACAAAACTGGGAGCTGACTCTGGCTCAGATCATGAACTCCTTATTGCCAAATTCAGACTTAAATTGAAGAAAGTAGGGAAAACCACTAGACCATTCAATTCAGTTCAGTTCAGTTCAGTCGCTCAGTTGTGTCTGACTCTTTGCAACCCCATGGACTGCAGCACGCCGGGCCTCCCTGTCTATCACCAACTCCCAGAGTTTATTCAAACTCATGTCCATTGAGCCAGTGATGCCATCCAACCATCTCATCCTCTGTCATCCCCTTCTTCTCAGACCATTCAGGTATGACCTAAATCAAATCCCTTACGAATATACAGTGGAAATGACAAATAGATTCATGGAATTAGATCTGATAGAGTGCCTGAAGAACTATGGATGGAGGTTCATGACATCGTACAGGAGGCCATGATCAAAACCATCCCCAAGAAAAAGAAATGCAAAAAGGCAAAATGGTTGTCTGAGGAGGCCTTACAAATAGCTGAGAAAAGAAAAGAAGCAGAAGGCAAAGGAGAAAAGGAAAGATATCTCCATCTGAACGCAGCGTTCCAAAGAACAGCAAGGAGAGATAAGAAAGCCTTCCTAAGTGATCAATGCAAAGAAATAGAGGAAAACAACAGAATGGGAAAGACTAGAGATCTCTTCAAGAAAATTTAGAGATACCAAGGGAACATTTCATACAAAGATGGGCACAATAAAGGACAGAAATGGTATGGACCTAATAGAAGAAGAAGATATTAAGAAGTGGTGGCAAGAATACATAGAAGAACTATACAAAAAAGATCTTAATGACCCAGATAATCACGATGATGTGATCACTTACCTAGAGCCAGACATCCTGGAGTGCAAAGTCAAATAGGCCTTGGCAAGCACCACTACAAAGCTAGTGGAAGTGATAGAATTCCAGTTGAACTATTTCAAATCCTAAAAGATGATGCTGTGAAAATGCTGCACTCAATATGCCAGCAAATTTGGAAAACTCAGCAGTGGCCACAGGACTAGAAAAGGTCAGTTTTCATTCCAATCCCAAAGAAAGGCAATGCCAAAGAATGTTCAAACAACCGCACAATTGCACTCATGTCACACTCTAGTAAAGTAATGCTCAAAATTCTCCAAGCCAGGCTTCAACAGTATGTGAACCAAGAGCTTCCAGATGTTCAAGCTGGATTTAGAAAAGGCAGAGGAACCAGAGATCAAATTGCCAACATCTGTTGGATCACCAAAAAGCAAGAGAGTTTCAGGAGAACATCTACTTCTGCTTTATTGACTACCCCAAAGCCTTTGACTGTGTGGATCACAACAAACTGTGGAAAATTCTGAGAGAGATGGGAATATCAGACCACCTGACCTGCATCCTGAGAAATCTGTATGCAGGTCAGGAAGCAACAGTTAGAACTGGACATGGAACAACAGACTGGTTCCAAATCAGGAAAGGAGTGCGTCAAGGCTGTATATTGTCACCCTGATTATTTAACTTTTATGCAGAGTACATCATATGAAATGCCGGACTAGATGAAGCATAAGCTAGAATCAAGACTGCAGAGAGAAATATAAATAACCTCAGATATGCAGATGACAGAAGCCTTATGGCAGAAAGCGAAGAGGAACTAAAGATGAATGTGAAAGAGAAGAGTGAAAAAGCTGGCTTAAAACTCAATATTCAAAAAACGAAGATCATGGCATCCTGGTCCCATCACTTCATGGCATATAGGTGGGGAAACAATGGAAACAGTGAGAGGCTTTATTTTCTTGGGCTCCAAAAATCATTGCAGGTGGTGACTGCAGCCATGAAATTAAAATACACTTGCTCCTTGGAAGAAAAGATATGACCAACCCAGACAGCATATTAAAAAGCAGAGACATTACTTTGCTGACAAAGGTCCATGTAGTAAAAGCTATAGTTTTTCTAGTAGTCATGAGTAGATGTGAGAGTTGGACCATAAAGAAAGCTGAGTGACGAAGAATTGATGCTTTTGAACTGTGGTGTTGGAGAAGACTCTTGAGAGTCCCTTGGACTGCAAGGAGATCAAACAAATCAGTAAATCCTAAAGGAAATCAGTCCTGAATATTCACTGGAAGGACTGATACTGAAGTTGAAGCTCCAATATTTTGGCCACTGGATGCAAAGAACTGACTCACTGGAAAAGACCCTGATGCTGAGAAAGATTGAAGGCAGGAGGAGAAAATGACAACAGAAGATGAGATGGTTCTATAGGATCACCGACTTGATGGACATGAGTTTGAGCAAGCTCTGGGAGTTGGTGATGGACAGGAAAGCCTGGCGTGCTGCAGTCCATGGGGTAACAAAGAGTCAGACGCGACTGAGCGACTGAACTGAATCAGATATTATGTCATTCTCATAATAGCACCTGTAGCTCTCATTAAGGGACAGAGGCGAACATTTCTAAGGTGTGTGTCAAAATCAGAATATGAACTTACATCCCCAGCATCCACTGGCTCACACACTTCTGAATCCATGTTCTTCAACAAATCCTTCTCTCCTTGTAAATGAGCCACTAACACTGAATTTCATAGTCTCTTCTGTCTTCACTATTGCCCTCATATTTATTTAAAATTCTTGTTTATAATGAAGTTAATATTTTGGACCATTGCCTTCTTTGCTCAGTCTTGATACCTAGATAAACAGAAGGAAATAAGAGAGAACCTCTGGACAGCAAAAAGTATTTCTTGAACCTCTAGGAGGTGGGATGAGCACCATTCTCAGACGGTGGTTGATTCCATCTCTGTGAAGAATTTGCTTTTCTCAGACTCTAGAGACAGAAAGGACCACACACTTGCATCAATGCCAGGAACACATGGCCAGTGACACTGGTGTCCTGGAAGGTGACTCTATAAGGCATGAATAGGAGCAAGAAAAAGCTGAGTGGTCTGCCGACGTCCAGATTTCCTGATTGTCTTTGCAGAGACAGCTTCCAGACTCTTAAACTGTCTTCCGGAATTTTCAGTTCTTTCTCCTGTGATTTTTTTTCCACAGAAATGATACATGAATAAGTTTAGCATACAATTAGGGAACCCAAATACTTGGTTCCACTGTGTGTTTGTCCAAGTCTAAATCCAAGTTTTCATATTTTCCTTTGCTTTGTAATTGTAGGACTTGTCTATGATTCTAGCCCTGTTTCTATGAGAAATGTGTATTTCAATCCAGAATTTAAGAATGGATGAGCAAACTAGACAGTGGTAGGTAGGCTTTCTTGAAGAGAAATGCTTTTCTCCATGTACAGGACAAAGATATATTGCCGATATTCAGCAAAAACAACAACAACAATGAAATAGCTTCGATTCTCTATTTCAAACATCTCATTAGATACCTCCACCTTGAACAGAACAGACTCCAGAAATAGACCCACATGTTTGTATACAGTTAACAACTGATTTCCAACAAGGGTGGTGAGACAATTCAAAGGGAGAAAGGAAAATCTTTTCAACAGATTCTGCTGGAACAACTCCAAACCCATTGGGGGAAAAATGGACACTGACCCTCATGTCACATAATACATAAGAATTAACTCAAAATGAATGATAAACTTAAATGCAAAACTCATGGGGTCACAGAAGAGTCTGATATGACTGAGCAACTAAATAACAACAAAACTAGAAAAAGCTTAATCGGAGGGGAAAAAAAATCTATTCCTTATTGAAGGAGGCAACAGTGTCTTAGAGAGGATACAAAAACAAACATTCATACGATAAATTGAACTTCATCAAAACTTTAAAATTTGCTCTTAGAAAGATACTGTTAAGAAAAATGAAAAGATAAGGTACAGATTGGGAAAATATTTATAATACATACATTTGATAAAGGACTGGTGTCCAAAATATACAAAAAAACTATTACAGCTCAGTAAGAAGACAACCAGGGCAATTTTTAAAATGGGCAAAGATTTGAACAGACACGTCAGAAAAGAAATTATCTGAATGTCTGATAAGCATGTGAAAAGGTGGTCCACATCATGAGTCATCAGGTAAGTACAAATTAAAACCACAGTGAGATACTACTACATGCAATTAGAATGGCTAATGTTGGAAAATTGACAGTACCAAGTGTTGATGAAGATATGGAACAACTGATGGTACATCACTTTGGAAAACTAAGAGTTTCTTAAACCACTAAATGCACACCTACCATTCAACCTTGTTATTCCATTCCAAGGTATGTTCCCAAAAGAAACAAAAATCAGTGTCCACACCAAGACTTCACTGGAATATTCACAGTAGCTTTATTTGTAATAGCCAAAAAGGAGAAACAAACCAAATGTTTGTTTAAATGGATAAACTAGTAAATGGATAAACAAGTTGTGAAATATCTATACAGTGGAGCCTCAGTTAGTAATAAAAAGGAGTAACTACTGATACAGACATGAGAGGGTCTATATCTGTATGATATAACACGTGAAGTGAAGGTCGCTCAGTCATGTCCAACTGTTTATGACCCCATGGACTATACAGTCCATGGGATTCTCCAGTCGTTCCCTTCTCCAGGGGATCTTCCCAACCCAGGGATCGAACCCCGGTCTCCTGCATTGCAGGTGGATTCTTTACCAGGGAAGCCCATGATATAATGTGAGTGGGTCTCAAAATCATTATGCTGGGATTTCCCTGGAGGCCCAGTGTCTAAGACTCCGTGATCCCAGTGGAGGGGCCTTGGGTTTGATCCCTGGTCAGGGAACTAGAGCCCACATCCTGCAACTGAAGACACCACATGCTGCAATGAAGATCGAAGATCCCCACATGTTCCAATTAAGACCTGGCGCAGCCAAATAAATAAATAAAATCGTTTTAAAAATATGGTGGTCCGAGCTATTCTTTGCTGCTTGTGATCCAAAAGTGGTCAGTGTCCCTCATAAAATGGGATACCTAGGACAGTATATGGTCTTCCAAAAAGATGGAAGATCGGTTACTGGCTCCTTTCTTCTGCGCCTCCACTACTGTAATGTAGCCTGATGTGCCACTAACCTTTTTAGCTCCAAAGCTGATGTGTATTAACTTGTAGTATATTCAAATATTCAGAGGTTTTTTTCCCCCATGTAAATTCTAAAGACTCACTGGAAAAGACCCTGATGCTGGGAGAGATAGAAGGCCGGAGGCGAAGGGAACGACAGAGTATGACATGGTTGGATGGCATTACTGACTCGATGGAAATGAGTTTGAGCAAACTCCAGGACTTGGTAATGGACAGGGAAGCCTGGCGTGCTATAGTCCATGCAAAGGGTGGGACATGACTGAGTGGCTGAATGACAACAAATTCTAATGACACCATCAGGCATCTGAAGAAGGGGTGGCTAAAAGAAGGAGGAGGGTGAGAGTGGAAGACAGGAGAGAAGTAAGTCCTTGCAGATTCTGCCAAGTTATTAAGTGTCTACTGCCCCTGATAGCAAATGGAGGCCATCTCCGCACCCACTCCTCCTTTCAAGGCCTCCTATCACCAACTCCATTCCCTAAGAAGTAACCGCCTGTTCAACAATCTGCCTCGGCACACAATCTGACACCCGGCCTCCTCCTCCTCCCAGCAGTTCTACCCCTGATAGCTACTGGGCACTTGTGGTGAGTGATTAGAAGCAGGCCATTTTGGCAATTGCTGTAGACAACACATATCCAGGAAATGCGTTTATGTTAAAGTTCCTAGCAGTTCAGATGCTGAGCATCAGGTAAAAGCCTTACCAAAAAATATGCAGGGAAATGGATCAAGAAACCAGTCCCTTGGGGACTTCCCTGGCAGTTCAGTGGTTAAAACTCTGGGCTTCCACTGAAGGGGGCATGGGTTCCATCCCTGGTCAAGGAACTAAGATCCTGTACACTGTGCAGTGAGGCCAAAAAAAAAAAAAGAAAAAAAGAAACCAGCTTCTTATCTTGCCTTTTTCCATGTAGTTTCTTCATAAAAGAAACATTATGTGTTTGTTGTTAGATTTTCTAAAGTAAAGTACAATATATTCAGTGGGTGAGGACAAGGATTGTTTTTCCAGGCAATTTCCTTAAAACTTCAAGTCATTTGAAAGGAAAGCCAGCTGAACAAGTTTTGGTACTTCTTTCTTCTATAGTCAACTTCAGGCTGATGGTCATTGAACACTCCTCTATACAGACTTTCCTTCCATCAGATCAGAGACCCGCACCCTCTTGACATACACACCACCAGCACTCTTGTCATTCTCAGAGCCTCCTCTTAGCAATTCAGAGCTAATGTTCCTCCACATGGGAAAATCACCCCTCTGTGTCATTTAGCCTTCTCTCCCTTAGGTCCTCAGTCACCTCTTTTTTTTCCAAAATTATCCGCAGGCTGTTTCCACTGCCTTTTCCCTCTCCTCCTTTACATACAAGCAGGACCCTCCAATATGGAAAACATATTTGTTCAATACCACTATAACAATCCATTTCTTTTTTTTCACTCCCATCTGAACACCTCGAATGATTATTCAACATTTTTTCCTTTCTTGGATTCACCACTTAACACTGTTTTCATTAATCTGAAAAATTATATCCTCCTAAGGTCAATAAGGACTTTTGAGTTGAACAAATTTAATGGTCTTCATTGGGAATTTATTTTCTCATATACTGTTCCTTGGGGCTTCCCAGGTGGCTCAGTGGTAAAGAATCTGCCTGCCAATGCAGGAGACATGGGTACAATCTTTGGGTCAGGAAGATCTTCTGGAGGGGGAAATGGCAACTGGCTGCCCACTCCAGTATTCTTCCTGGAGAATCCCATGGACAGAGAAGCCTGGTGGGCTACAGTTGGTGGGGTGATAAAGAGTTGGGCACGGCTGAGCATGCATCGTCATACTGTTCCTTATAGTACTGGGGTCCAGCAGGGGTGGGAGAGACTGGAGAGGAGTTATACCTGTTGGGGGAACTATGGAGGTTGCTGGTGTGGTTTCCTCTGTGAGACTGTCATTGCTCACTCTATCCTTTTAGGGACAATTTCTTAGTGTAGGAAACCAGCAAATTCTTTGCCCTGAAGGTGGGGTCAAAATCACCCCAATCTCTTCCTCTTCCCAATAATTATAACTGAACAGCAGGTGCTTAGGTCTGAGAGGGGCCCATCGAGTCTCTGACCTCCACTCTGGGTGGCTCTCCACCAGGAAGTCTCTCGTGCTCAAGAATTGCAGCTCTCACCCATCCTCAATCCTTAATTCTGTATCTTCTCCCTTTCTCTTTTCTTGTTTCACACTGAGTTTCTCTCAGTATTGCTGTCTTTCACACAGCTTCATGGTCTGTCCTGGGAATGACCTTTTCATTACAAGGAGCATCCCCCAAACCACACTCAGAAACCACAATTCCCTTCTCTTGTCCTCACAGAGGCACTAAGTAGAGAAATAAGCCTTAATTAATTGGAGACTCCCTCTTCTTTAAAAGCCATCATTGCTAATCTTGAACTTCTCAGTGGAATGGAATCTTGAGAAGTCAGTCCTTTAGTTGTTGTTCAGTCTCCGAGTCCATGTGACCCCATGGACTACAGCCTGCCAGGCTCCTCTGTCCACAGGACTTCCCAGGCAAGAACACTGGAGTAGGAAGCCATTTCCTTCTCCAGGCGATCTTTCCGCCCCAGGAACTGAGCTGAGTCTCGCGCGTTGGCAGGGGGATTCTTTACCACTGTGCCACTAGGGATGCCCAATCCTTTAGTTATGTCACCTTTAAATAATTACATAGTGAGTTTATCTGAAGAACTCAGAATTCTGCCCCAAGCCACTGGGGTTTGTAGTCCATGTGCTAATCATCCTAGGGTCACCTGAGTACCTTATACCTTGAGAAGCAAGAATGATATTCTAATAAAGGAATTTGATGGCTTAAAGAGCCACCGGTTAAACGTGAAAGTCTCCATCAGTACCAAAGCTAGGAGCCTTTGTCAAATTACATGCTTTTAAGTTAAACACATGGATGTGAAAATATCTATGAAAATCTCCATGCATTTTAATGACTTAGAGTTATTAACCTGAGGTTTGAAATCCTCTTCAAATGAGTACATTTTTCTAGTGCAAAGGTTCATCACTTTCATCAGCTCCTTAAAGGGTTTGTGGCCTCCAAAAGGTTTAGGAACCTCTAAGTTAGGGGAAAGATAAGATTAAAATCACAATATTATTATTTCATGTATTTCTAAATGTAATACATAAAAATAGCAAATAACTTCCATTTCAGCAAACAGCAAAAAAAAAAAAAATGTTGAATACTGTAAATAATCACAATATGATTAGTAACTATGTTTAAACACTAATATACACAATATTATTCTAGCATTTTATCTGTCGACAAGTATTACCTGAATATACATAAAACAAGTTTATCAGGAAGAGAGAAGTTCATATACAGATTTTAACCTACACTGAAAACTACCAATAGACTTATTTCCACTATTGTTTAAAACAAAACTTCAATCAGGTAATTTAAAGGCAATATGAATACAAATAAAATCAATTTAAATAGTTCCTCAATTACAGTACCTATTGTCTTACCCTGGATAAGAAAGATAAAATTATTGTACCTGCTTTATAAAAGATTGATTAAAAGATACACTGTGGAAACCCCTTTCATAGTCAGTTTCTGCAGCCAAAACCCAAATTCAGAGCCCCAATTTTTTAAGCCAGGCCCCATTCAGAGTATTCCAAGAATAGTGCTTCAACTACTGAAAAGCATCACTTTCATAAATGTGCCTTGGAAACGGATTTTTTAAATTAGCAAGTTTGCAAGAGCAAACCTATCAAGTTATTGTACACACTGTTCTTTCTTACATTTGAAATGTAACTTATTTATCCAGTCATTTAACAAATATTTATTGAACCTCTGTTATATGCAGGCCCTGCTCAAGGTGACAGAGTTATAGCAGTGAACAACACAGACCAAAAATATATAACAATACATAAACATATCTTCATTAGAAAACACTCAGATACAGAAGCTCATAGGATTAAAAAAGTCAAAGTTGTCCTCCTGGAGGCCTGCTCCATCTCAGTTCTTCTTCTGCAATAACTACTACTAACAGTACTTTCTCCAGACTTTTTATTTACATAGAATATCTTAGGTGGTAGAACAGCTTTACTGTACAGACTGCATATATGTATATACACAGTGGGAATTCCCTGGTGCTCCAGGGGTTAGGACTTGGTGCTTTCAGGGTTTGATCCCTGCTTGGGGAACTAAGATCCCTAAGAGCCAGCAAGCTATGCAGTGCAGCAAAAACAA
This sequence comes from Oryx dammah, assembly GCF_014754425.2. Classification (NCBI taxonomy): domain Eukaryota; kingdom Metazoa; phylum Chordata; class Mammalia; order Artiodactyla; family Bovidae; genus Oryx; species Oryx dammah. The sequence continues at coordinate 30,244,686 of NW_024070208.1, read as the reverse complement.
AGAAACAAACAAAAAAACCACTTGTGAAAAGTGTACAATTAAATGATTTTGAGTATATTTGTAGTTTTCTGCAACCATCATCATAATCTAGGTAAGTGGATTTTAAAATTATAAATACATGAATTATATTATAATTTATTTTAAAATCCACTTACCTAGATTACAGTGTTATACAGGTATAAATGTATATGAGCAAGGAGATCAAGCCAGTCAATCCTAAAAGAAGTCAACCTTGAATATTCATTGGAAGGACTGATGCTGAAGCTGAAGCTCCAACACCTTGGCCACCTGATGGAAAGATACGACTCACTGGAAAAGACCATGATGCTGGGAAATACTGAGGGCAGGAGGAGAAGAGGGCAACAAAGGAGTAGATGGTTGGATGGCATCACAGACTCAATGGACATGAGTTTGAGCAAGCTCCAGGAGATGGTGAATGACAGAGAAGCCTGGCGTGCTGCAGTCATTGGGGTTGCAAAGAGTCAGACATGACTGAGAAACGCAAAAACAACAATTTTTCACTTAGGACTAAACCTTGAAGGTGTTCTCTCAATATCAGCATAGACAAATTTTGCGATTACTTTCTGCAGAGAGGAATGTGTCCTCTCTCCATCTCCCTTGTCAGATTTCTTAGAAAAAGGCTGCTGACAATGGCAATTAGATATAACTGAGAATGGTAATCCTATGATTTCAATAGATGGAGAGAAGTTAGCCAATACACAGAATGTCTTGAGAGTCCAAAAATGAACTGGAAAAAAAAAAGGGTACAGAAAATAATGTAAAACACACAAAAAGCTGGCTATTTTGAGCATCTTCAAGTAATAACAACATTAATAGCTAACACACACACAGTAACTCTTTAAGTCCTCACAATTCCATGAAGTAGGTACTGTTATGATACCCACTTTACAGATGTGGAGACTAAGGCACAAAAGATCATCTCTCCACTAACTAAGCTGAAAAGAGGCTGCATAGGGCTTCACCATTTCTGTCCTTTATCGAGCCCATCTTTGCATGAAATATTCCCTTGGTATCTCTAATTTTCTTGAAGAGATCTTTAGTCTTTCCCATTCTGTTCTTTTCCTCTATTTCTTTGCACTGATCGCTAAAGAAGGCTTTCTTATCTCTTCTTGCTATTCTTTGGAACTCTGCATTCAGATGCTTATATCTTTCCTTTTCTCCTTTGCTTTTTGCTTCTCTTCTTTTCACAGCTATTCGTAAGGCCTCCCCAGACAGCCATTTTGCTTTTTTGCATTTCTTTTCCATGGGGATGGTCTTGATCCCTGTCTCCTGTACAATGTCACGAACCTCATTCCATAGTTCATCAGGCACTCTACCTATCAGATCTAGGCCCTTAAATCTATTTCTCACTTCCACTGTATAATCATAAGGGATTTGATTTAGGTCATACCCAAATGGTCTACCGGTTTTCCCTACTTTCTTCAATTTAAGTCTGAATTTGGTAATAAGGAGTTCATGATCTGAGCCACAGTCAGCTCCTGGTCTTGTTTTTGTTGACTGTATAGAGCTTTTCCATTTTTGGCTGCAAAGAATATAATCAATATGATTTCGGTGTTGACCATCTGGTGATGTCCATGTGTAGAGTCTTCTCTTGTGTTGTCGAAAGAGGGTGTTTGCTATGACCAGTGCATTTTCTTGGCAAAACTCTATTAGTCTTTGCCCGGCTTCATTCCGCATTCCAAGGCCAAATTTGCCTGTTACTCCAGGTGTTTCTTGACTTCCTACTTTTGCATTCCAGTCCCCTATAATGAAAAGGACATCTTTTTTAGGGTGTTAGTTCTAAAAGGTCTTGTAGGTCTTCAGCTTCTTCAGTGTTACTGGTTGGGGCATAGACTTGGATTACCGTGATATTGAATGGTTTGCCTTGGAGACGAAGAGAGATCAGTCTGTCGTTTTTGAGATTGCATCCAAGTACTGCATTTCAGACTCTTTTGTTGACCATGATGGCTACTCCATTTCTTCTGAGGGATTCCTGCCTGCGGTAGTAGATATAATGGTCATCTGAGTTAAATTCACCCATTCCAGTCCATTTTAGTTCGCTGATTCCTAGAATGTCGACGTTCACTCTTGCCATCTCTTGTTTGACCACTTCCAATTTGCCTTGATTCATGGACCTGACATTCCAGGTTCCTATGCAATACTGCTCTTTACAGCATCAGACCTTGCTTCTATCACCAGTCACATCCACAACTGGGTATTGTTTTTGCTTTGGCCCAATCCCTCCATTCTTTCTGGAGTTATTCCTCCACTGATCTCTAGTAGCATATTGGGCACCTACTGACCTGGGGAGTTCCTCTTTCAGTATCCTATCATTTTGCCTTTTCATACTGTTCATGGGGTTCTAAAGGCAAGAGTACTGAAGTGGTTTGCCATTCCCTTCTCCAGTGGACCACATTCTGTCAGACCTGAATACACAGAAGAACTGTACAAAAAAGATCTTCATGACCTGGATAATCACGATGGTGTGATCACTAACCTAGAGGCAGACATCCTGGAATGTGAAGTCAAGTGGGACTTACAAAGCATCACTACAAACAAAGCTAGTGGAGGTGATGGAATTCCAGTGGAGCTCTTTCAAATCCTGGAAGATGATGCTGTGAAAGGGCTGCACTCAATATGCCAGCAAATTTGGAAAACTCAACAGTGGCCACAGGACTGGAAAAGGTCAGTTTTCGTTCCAATCCCAAAGAAAGGCAATGCCAAAGAATGCTCAAACTACCACACAATTGCACTCATCTCACATGCTAGGAAAGTAATGCTCAAAATTCTCCAAGCCAGGCTTCAGCAATACGTGAACCATGAACTTTTTGATGTTCAAGCTGGTTTTAGAAAAGGCAGAGGAACCAGAGCTCAAATTGCCAACATCTGCTGGATCATGGAAAAAGCAACAGAGTTCCAGAAAAACATTTATTTCTGCTTTATTGACTATGCCAAAGCCTTTGACTATGTGGATCACAATAAACTGTGGAAAATTCTGAGAGAGATGGGAATACCAGACCACCTCACCTGCCTCTTGAGAAATCTGTATGCAGGTCAAGAAGCAACAGTTAGAACTGGACATGGAACAACAGACTGGTTCCAAATAGGAAAAGGAGTACATCAAGGCTGTATATTGTCACCCTGCTTATTTAACTTACATGCAGAGTACATCATGAGAAATGCTGGACTGGAAGAAACACAAGCTGGAATCAAGACTGCCGGGAGAAATATCAATAACCTCAGATATGCAGATGCCACCACCCTTATGGCAGAAAGTGAAGAGGAACTCAAAAGCCTCTTGATGAAAGTGAAAGAGAAGAGTGAAAAAGTTGGCTTAAAGCTCAACATTCAGAAAACGAAGATCATGGCCTCTGGTCCCATTACTTCTTGGGAAATAGATGGGGAAACAGTGGAAACAGTGTCAGACTTTATTTTCTTGGGCTCCAAAATCACTGCAGATGGTGACTGCAGTCATGAAATTAAAAGATGTTTGTTCCTTGGAAGAAAAGTTATGACCAACCTAGATAGCATATTCAAAAGCAGAGACATTACTTTGCCGACTAACGTCCATCTAGTCAAGGCTATGGTTTTTCCAGTAGTCATATATGGATGTGAGAGTTGGACTGTGAAGAACACTGAGCGCCAAAGTATTGATGCTTTTGAACTGTGGTTTTGGAGAAGACTCTTGAGAGTCCCTTGGACTGCAAGGAGATCCAACCAGTCCATTCTGAAGGAGATCAACCCTGGGATTTTTTTGGAAGGAATGATGCTAAAGCTGAAACTCCAGTACTTTGGCCACCTCATGCGAAGAGTTGACTCACTGGAAAAGACTCTGATGCTGGGAGGGATCGGGGGCAGGAGGAGAAGGGGACGAGAGAGGATGAGATGGCTGGATGGCATCACTGACTCTAAGGACATGAATCTGAGTGAACTCCGGGAGTTGGTAATGGACAGGGAGGCCTGGCGTGCTGCGATTCATGGAGTCGCAAAGAGTCAGACACGACTGAGAGACTGAACTGACTGACTGAGGGCTTCATATCCAGACAAACTGGATTCAGAGTCCACACTCTTAACTGATTCGATGGAATGTAGGGTAGGGGGATGGTTAGTGAAGGACAGGGAGTGGTTTAGGATAAAAGTGAGATAAAGCAGGAAAAGGGTTTAGCAGAGGGGCTGGTTCCTAGTGTTCAGTTGCTAAGACCTGTCAGACTCTTTTGTGACCCCATGGACTGTAGCCTGCCAGGCTCCTCTGTCCATGGGGTTTTCCAGGCAGGAATACTGGAGTGGGTTGCCATTTCCTCTTTAAAGGGCTCCTAGTGAGCACACAATAAGAACAAACAAACAAACAAAAAACTATTATATTCATGATATATAATCAGTCAATACTTTGGCCACCTGATGGGAAGAACTGACTCATTTGAAAAGACCCTGATGCTGGGAAAGATTGAAAGCAGGAGGAAAAGGGGACGACAGAGGATGAGATGGTTAGATGGCATCACCGACTCGGTAGGCATGAGTTTGAGTAAACTCCGGGAGTCGGTGATAGACAGGGAGGCCTGGTGCTCTGCAGTCCATGGGGTTGCAAAGAATTGAACACAACTGAGAGACTGGGAGAAGGCAATGGCACCCCACTCCAATACTCTTGCCTGGAAAAATCCCATGGGATGGGGGAGCCTGGTGGGCTGCCATCTATGGAGTCGCACAGAGTCAGACACGACTGAAGTGACTTAGCAGAGGGACTGAACTGAATTGAAGAAATTGGGTTTTATCCTGAAGAAAATGAAGAGTTGCTGAAGGTGGAAGGGAGCAGGGAGGCCTGGAGGGGTTGCTTTGGAGGCTGGATGTGAATGACTCCGCCTCCAGCCAGGACACAGGCTCCACCCAAAACATCTGCTGCCATTCCCAGCGGGTTCCTTATCTTCTGCCTCATAAAGTTACTTGTCTTTGAGTTTCTGAATCACATTGTGGTCAGTGATGAAAATAATCTTCTATCTTGGGTTTGTGCTTACTATTGAAGCATCTTGTCATGCTGGAGAACTTCCCTTTTAAAATAAACATCAGAGACCTATGAGAAAGCTGGACAAAAAATGGAATTTAGAGACGCCCAAGGGAGTAATTTAAAAACAAGTAAGACAACCAGCAACGCCCTGTCACATCAAAGTCAGACCTGGGTGAAAAGAAGAGCTTAGTCCAGGGGAAGGTCTGGGTTAGGTTTACAGGCAACTTCCTTACTGTCAGGGTAAACCTTTCAAAACACAACAGAGATAAAGAAAGAAGCCCTTTTGCAAGTATGCACAGACAGAAGGAATGAATTCTGATTAAAACCAAGGGAGGAAAATACCAGCTTAACACATAGTCAAAGGCTGGAGCTTGCAGTGAGTGAGGGAAGGAGAGATACAAATCAGCAGTGTTCTCTTAAGAGAGCTCCTGCAATTTTTTATTTTACATTGGTAAATAATCTACGCTTATTCACATGAACTGGCAAAAATGAAGTATTGCTGTAAATTCACAATATTTCCAAGTGCCAAGTATTTTATTATATTTAGTGTATCTCAACTTTTTATTATGGAAAATTGCAACCATGCAAAAGGAGCAAGAAGAGTGTAATAAAACATAGTGTACCCACTGTCCAGCTTTAACTAACACACAGCTGATCCTGTTTTCATCTGTACTCCGTTTTACTGGATTATTTTCAAGCCATCATTTCATCTGTAATTCCCTCAGTGAGCACAATCATTTCACAGTCTGCTTTGGTTTTGGTTGTTTGCTTTTTTGAAAAAGGCGGCACATCATGTGGCATGCAGGATCTTAGATCCCCGACCAGGGATCAAACCTGTGTAGTGAAAGCGTTGAGTCCTAACCACTGGACCGCCAGGGAGGTCCCTGTCATTTTACAGTCAAGCCTGCTTTTCAATCCCACCTTTCTCTTCACTCACTCCCGTCTACTGTGGGCAGTGATCTGAGGACAAGGGGAGTGATTTGAGGAGAGAAGAAAAGTCCCCATAGAAATACCCAACTGTCCCAAAGGGAGAGAGGGAGAAAGAGCTCTGAATCAGGAAAAGATCAGGAGATGGAGCCAGGCCCTTACCCAGCGCCTTCCCAGATGGGGGTGTCTGGGGCCTCCAGGTGCTGGAGCCGGGCCTTTGAAAGGCAAAGCCTCGAAGATCTGCCGACTTTCCTTTTTAAAAGCATTTATTTATTTATTTATGTTTGGCTGTGCTGGGTCTTCGTTGCTGCGGGGGTTTTCTCTAGTTGTGGCGAACAGGGGCTGCTCTCGAGTTGCGGTGCACGGGCTTCTTGCTGCAGTGAGTTCTCTCGTTGCAGAGCACCGGGCTCCAGGGGGCATGGGCTTCAGCAGCTGCAGCACCCAGGCTCTGGCGCGCAGAACTTGATAGTTGTGGCTCTCAGACTCAGTTGCTCTGAGGCATGTGGGGTCTTCCTGGACCAGGGATTGAACACGTGTCTCCTGCATTGGCAGGCGAATTCTTTACCAGCTGAGCCACCAGGGAAGCCCAAGTTCTGCTGACTTCCACTCTGGCCTCTGGACTGAAAAGCACACACTGCTCATAGTGGAGGGCTTTAGAAGGAGAGGAAGCGGGCACTGCCCGAGGACAGGTCAGCTGCGTTCCCAGAACCACCCAAGTGTGCTGCAGGACACATGGTGCTAGGAGCCGACTGACCGAACCAACCTCTCATGAAACCCTTTCTGTCCCCATCCCTCTTTCCGCCAACCTGCTGGCCCTTCCACTGTGACTCTTTTCCTCCCATCTTGCAGGAGGATGAGTCCGTTTTGCTCCTGGTCAATGTGTCTCCTTTTACCTTTCGCCCTCCTGCCACATCCTCCAGGCTCGCCCAGGGGCCATTCTGCCTCACAACAGGCACATCTTCTGCGGCCCGCCAAGGGCCACCCATCCATTCATTCACTCTCATTCCAGCCATCCCCCTCCCGCCCTTCACACTCAACTGCTTCCCCAGCTCGCACTTTTCCAAAGCCTCGCCATCTTCAGAAAACCTTCTGGAATTGCTCCCTTCACACCTCCCTGTGTGGACTGACCGGGCAGCATTCGTGTGCACCCTCTCTGGGCACCAAGTGTATCCCCCACTGGGTGCAGTGTGGGGGTACACTTCTCTCTCCCAGGGGGCTGAGGCCTGAGGCCAGAGGCCAGGTCTTAATCCTGCAGCCCTGGCTCTAAGGGTGCTCATTCAGAAGATGCTCAGAAGTATCTGCAGGAAGACAGTGGGGACTCACAGATGAACAAACCCATCCCTGCTCTTGGGGTGGTTGTTGTTTAGCCGCTCAGTCATGTCCAACTCTTTGTGACCCCACGGACTGGACTGAAGCATGCCAGGCTCCCCTGTCCTTCACTGTCTCCTGGAGTTTACTCAAACTCATGTCCATCAAATTGGTGATGCCATCCAACTGTCTCATCCTCTGTCATCTCCTTCTCCTCCTGCCTTCAATCTTTCCCAGCATCAGGATCTTTTCAAATAAGTTGGCTCTTCATATCAGGTGGCCCAAGTACTGGAGCTTCAGTATCAGTTTTCCCAATGAATATCCGGCAATGATTTTCTTTAGGATTGACTGGTTTGATTTCTTGGGGTAGTTCCATCTATACAGAGGCCATTCTCCAAAGGTGAGGAGTTAGAGTGCCTGTCTACTTCCTGTTCTTCAGGAGACTTCCGGTCACATTCACCGAAGAACTCCAGATTCTTCAGCAGGATGTACGAGGCCGTCCTGAGCCTCAGCGGCTCTCAAGGAGAGCTCAGAAGGGTGCCACCTCCCACTATAACATGAACTTCTTTTAGTGCCTGCTGAGTTCTCTCTTGCAGTTCTCTCCATTGCCTGAGATCTCAACTTTTAACCCCACTGGCCGCTTGTTGCTGACCCTGGAAGACTCAGGTGCAATGTCGCCACCTGTGGGAAGCGTGCTCTGGCCCTGACCCTGGTGTCACCACTGGACTGGAAGATTCCTGGGATCAAAGACTTTTTCTTCATCTATGCCCTGTCCCTAGTCATGAGCACAAAGTCTGGCACATCCAGAGGCCTCAATAAATGTTTGATGAATGACTGAAAGAGGGGGAAAAGGAGCTGATTCCTTCCGTTTCTGTCATTGAAAGTGAAAAGTGAAGTCGCTCGGTCGTGTCCAACTCTTTGCGACCCCACGGACTGTAGCCTACCAGGCTCCTCGGCCCATGGGATTTTCCAGGCAAGAGTACTGGAGTGGGTTGCCATTTCCTTCTCCAGTTTCTGTCATTGCAGAAACACAAATTGACTCTTCACACCAATGGCTGTGGACTGAGGAAGACTACTATTGCAGTTTGAATTTTTGAGGCTTTAAGAATTAAAATTTCAGGAAACAACCCCACCTTGCTTTGCAAAGAGTAGATTAGGCAAATTTCTAGCAGAAGGTGACCCATCTTTCTCCCTTTGTTTAACCTCTGAGACATGGGGCTATGGGCACAGTGGATGTACCTACACAGCAACTAACACAAGCCAGAAAACTCAAGAACTCATTGGATGCAGCACTGAGCCACTGCTCCCATATCCTACCGGTACGAAAAATTTTAAATTGAATCTAAATGTGTCCCCTTCCTATTCCCAGTCAGCTCCTAATCCATGGAGTTAGTTATACTAACATCATCCACAAAAATAAAGATTAATCTGTGAAAGTTGTTTTTAATCCATAGCCTCACGGAGCTGCAAATGACCAAAAGGTATTTTTCTTAAAAAACAACAACACAAAAAGAACCTCTTTGACACCTATTACATCCTTGTACTCAATCAAAATGGTGCTCCTAAATTTTAGGAGTGCTAACAGTGCTCCTCCACTTTTGCTATGAATATTTTTAAAGGGATCCTGGCTTTCCCTCGATCTTTCATTTTAACAATCAGGGGTCAGAACTTGAATTTTCCTCTCAAATGTCTCTAAATTTCCCCTCCCCCTCACTTTTCAATGGTCAGAATATCTGAACGTATTTTTTGCCCATCAATGATTCATTAGTTGTGTTTTTTAGAAATCAGGCTGAGCAGCAGCACAACCATTCTGCTTTGCATTATCTTTCTGCTTCTCAGTTCCTGATCAGATGCACCTTTCATACCTAAGATACACTTATGAATTAGTCTAATATTCTTAGTTTCTATTCAAAGTCCGGATATCAAGACCTATTCTTATTTAGCTCTTGACCTCTGCCTGGGGTGGGGGTGGGGTGTGTGTGTGTGATGATAATGAGATAACAGAGGAATGTTAGTGCAAAATTCTGGCCTTCTCTGAAGAATTTGTTAGAGAAGATGCTGATGCTAGAGTGATGAGACATCAGTAATAATACTTTCTGTTTTTGGCCACACACCTCTTGGCTTTCGGGATCTTAGCTCCCCAGCCAGGGATTGACCTCTTAGAGTGAGAGTGCTGAGTCCTAACCACTGGACCACCAGGCAAGTCCCAATAATATTTTCAGTTTACGTAATGCTTTGCTGTTTCTACATTCATTTGATCTATGATAAAACTGCATTGTAGACACGATCTTCCTCATTTCCCATAGAAACTGAAGCTCATCGTTGTTAAATGTCTTAACCAAGGTCTCTCCGGTCATCTAATCTGCTCTCAGTTTTAACTCTCACCTATAATAATAATTATTAACCTATAGCTAATTATTAACCTACAACCTATAGCTAATAATTCCAAATTGGGTTCATGTCCCAGGCCTTTTCCCTGAAAGAGCCAAACTTCTCTGCAAAATTGCCTACTTGTCAGTTGCAACTTATCAGTTGCACCGACTTGTCAGGTTGTCCACAGGCAACCTGATTTCACAACTGGCATCGGGTGGTCTTCCTATGTAGGCTGAGGCATCAGAATCTATGTGGCAGCCCCAGTAGGAAGCTGGAAACCCAGCACCAGTGCCTGGACAGGGTGCAGCGGCAATTCCTGAGGAGGATTTGTTGTCTGAACGCTTCTGTGAGTGAATGAATGAGCAGTGAGGGTGGGTCATCGTGGCTCTTCCCTCACCCTCAACGAGAAGATTAATTGGTCATCAAATCCTGCCATTTCTACATCATAAATCTCTCTCAAATTCTTTCCCCCTTTAGAATCCCCACCTTGCCTCCCCTGCTGGATTGTGTCAGGGCTAAAATGAGATTAATACACATGAAAGTGTTTTGCAAAGAATAAACCTCTGGGGGTGGGGGAGTGGGGAAGGATAAATCCTTCTGGAAGCTGTTACTAAACTTACTGGCTCCAGTTTGCCTATTCCTTCCAAGCTAAGCTTTTTCTGTCCTCCTGACCCTGTTGTTTTCTTTCTGCGGCTTCCACAGGCCCACTGCTCAGTTTGTAACCTAGATACTGCTGCTCTCTACACATGGGCTTAGCAGCTCAGCCATACACCCTTCTATGTTACTTGCTTCTGGTTATTTCTTACAGTGAAATCTGGCTCCTCATTACATAGCTTTTGTAGCCTCTACTGCTTCTCACACAGCCTCAGGCACATGTGCTAAGTGCGACATCACTTCACTTGTGTCCGACTCTTGGCAATCCCGTGGACTATAGCCCACCAAGCTCCCTCTGTCCATGGGATTCTCCAGGCAAGAATACTGGAGTGGGTTGGTTGCCATGTCCTCCTCCAGCGGGTCTTCCCAACCCAGGGTTCTTTAGCGCTAGCGCCACCTGGGAAGCCCTAAGTGGCGTACAGACATACAGTAAGTGCTTAATAAATGCTCGTTGATGCAGAGAGCTGCTCTCCTCCACACCCTTCTCTCCTTCCCACTATTCTGAGTTTCCCTCAGAATTCTGTTTTTTAATCTTCAAAACTCCCTGCCTCTATCAGGAACATTTCTTCCTAAGAGATCCGAGAAAGGAAAAGAGTCTAGATGAGCCTACAGGTTGGAATTTTAAGGAAGTTGCTCACTCTTCACTTTGTTAAATATACGCAGTGAACCAAAGTGGCAGTGCCAGACTCTGACAGGCTGTTCACTGTGCTGGAATCATTGTTTGTTTGTTTTTTAAAGTTAATTTATTTTTTAATCGAAAGATAATTGCTTTACAGAATTTTGTTGTTTTTTGTCAATCCTCAAACTTGCTGGGTTCTGGATGTGGACGCAGGAGAGCATTCTGGTGGGCTGAGTGGGTGGATGTTGTCTGCTTCTTGCTCCTCAGGCCCCCTTTGCTCACACTTCTGATCACGCTCTGTCTCTAAACCAGGTTCACTGTTTGCTCCTGCTTGTTGAGCAGCAGCCACTTTTTAAAAATAATAATAATATTTATTTGCACTTCCATGGTGGCTCAGAAAGGTGGTAAAGAATCCGCCTGCCAATGCAGGAGATGTAAGATATGCAGGTTCAGTCCCTGGGTGGGGAAGACCCCCTGGAGAAGAGAATGGCAGCCCACTCCAGTATTCTTTCCTGGAGAATCCCATGGACAGAGGAGCCTGGCGGGCTACAGTCCATGGGGTCACAAAGAGTCAGACACGACTTAGTGACTAAACAACAACAACAGTAAGCAAAATAAATCAGATTTCTGAGGCTGAGGAAGTGTGTCAGGACCACAGGGAAGTGACCAAGGTAAACGTGCTCTGGGAAGGCCTCGAGGTGGTCACGCTGCTCCCCTCGCGGCCACGGTCCCCGCGTTGCTCCATGCTGAGTGCACCACTGGATAACCACATGGCCAAATACGATACTATCTTCATCTGGATTCCATTTTCTCTCTAGCTACCCCAACTGTTGGCTCTCTAGGCATCTGCCCTACAGATGATCTCTTTCACTATTCCCTCCTGGTTTTACTCCCATCTCCCTAGAGTCATCTGCTGAGGGAGCCACCCCAGGGGTACATCACGCATTTGTCCATCACAACATCGACAGGTCTGTGCACGTGCTTGGATGTCTCTCCATATGTGGACGTAATACAGACGATTCAACCTTGATTTGGACGATACTGAATTTTCTCTCCCTCCCAATGGCAATGAGTGGTAACATCATCCCAACAAACTGAATCAGACCCAGAAGTCACTCAAAACCTCCTCTTGCTCATGCTCTGGGTCTCATTGGCCAGCAGGCCTCCACTGTGCCTGCACGCTGTCTGCTCTGCCTCTCATTCCAGGCCCTTGACATCACTCATCTAGGCTGTGATGTGCTCTTCTATGAATAACTGGTGCCCCTGCTCTCTTCTTGGCCTTCTCATCCCCCACTTGAATGTTAAAGTTATCTTTCTGGGGGAGTACAATTCTGTCCATATTATTCTCCAGCTTAAAGTAGTCAATGGAGACTTCCTGGGTGGTCCCATGGCTAAGACTCAGCTCTCCCAATGCAGGGGCCTGGTTTTGATCCCTGGTCAGGGAACCAGATTCCACATGATGCAACTAAGACCTGGCATGGCCAAATAAATAAATATAATAATAATAATAAATAAGGAAGAAGAGTCAGTGGATTCCCTACATATGGGATAAATCCGAAGTGAAAGTGAAAGTCGCTCAGTCGTGTCCGACTCTTTGCCACCCCATGGACTATTTAGTCCATGAAACTCTTCAGGCCAGAATACTGGAGTGGGAGCCATTCCCTTCTCCAGGAATCGAACCGGGGTCTCCTGTATTGCAGGCGGATTCTTTACCAACTGAGCCGCCTGGGAAGCCCTTCCCTACCCTACGGCAATGATTTATTTCCTCTATGCTTCCTCTTATTGTGAAGTCCTGAGGGCAGGGATTGTATCTTACTTTTGGTTTCCCTGAAGCTCAGTTGGTAAAGAATTTGCCTGCAATGCAGGGGACCCTGGTTCACTTCCTGGGTTGGAAAGATCCGCTGGAGAAGGGATAGGTTACCCACTCCAGTATTCCTGAGCTTCCCTTGTGGCTCAGCTGGTAAAGAATCCGCCTGCAATGCGGGAGACCTTGGTTCGGTCCTGGGTTGGGAAGATCCTGTGGAGAAGGGAAAGGCTACCCTCTCCAGTATTCTGGCCTGGAGGTCACAAAGAGTCAGACATGAATGAGTGACTTTCACTTTTGCTTTGTTTCAGAAGGACCTAGCAAAGCGCCTGGCACAGCTAACAGAGATCTGTTACACTGAATACTGAGGGGTCCACCGGCTTGACACTGGTACTGGGGTCTCTGGCCAGTGAGTTCACCTCTCTAAATTCTGTTTCCTTAACTGTAAAATGGGAATAATTACAGGATTTTTGTAAAGACTGAATAATATAGTACAGGTAAACAGCACAGCAACCCACTCCAGTATTCATGCCTGGAAAATCCCATGGACCGAGGAGCCTGGTAGGCTACAGTCCACGGGGTTGCAAAGAGTTGGACACGACTGAGCGACCTCATGCAAACAGCAGAGAACCTGGGCTCATAATTCAATAAGTGTTAGCCATTGCTCTTAACACCCCTCAGGGCCTAGTACAATTTAAAAAACCAACCAACCCACCCCTAAGCAACTTTTTATTCATTTATTCATTTTTTAAAATTATAATTTAGTTTCATTTTGGTTGTGCTGGGTCTTCATTGCCGCCTACAGGCTTTCTTGAGTTGTGGCAAACGGCGGCTCCTCTCCAGGGGTGCACAGGCATCTCATCCTGGTGGCTTCCTTTACTGTGGAGCACGGGTTCTAGGGTGCTGGGGCTTTGGCAGTAGCGGCTCGTGGGCTCAGCAGTTGAGGCTCCCAGGCTCTAGAACCAGGCTCAGTAGTTATGGTGCGTGGGCTTAGCTGCTCCAAGGCATGTGGGATCTTCCCAGATAAGGGATGAACTCATGTCTCTTGTACTGGAAGGAGGATTCTGCACCACGGAGCCATGGGGGAAGCCCTCAAAGTGACTTTTCTAACCAGTTGATTCCACTGATGTCATTTTTAAAAAAAATCTCACCACACTGCATGTAGGATCTACCCAGACCAGGGATCAAAACTCAGCTTGTTGTATTGGGAGAGTGACGTCTTAACCACTGGACTGCGGAGGGCAGTCCTGATGTCGCGCTTCTATAAACTGCTGTGACAGTAATTGGAGCAGTCATTTTAATGTTTATATTCTGCTCATACTTGTATATCTAGCTCCTGGCTAATTGTTAAGCTTTGGGGAAAACTGGAATGTGTCTTTATACTTTGTGTAGGTAGAATTCTAAGATGATTCCATGTGACTCTCATCCCTGTGGGATCCTCTCCCCTACAAAGGTGGGTGGAATCCATGAGTGTGGGGTTACCACCACGATGAGTTATGTCAGATGACAGCTGCTGTCTTTAACAAAGGAAGCTTACCTGGTGGGGCCTGATTTAATCCTATCGAATCATAAAAAGCGGAGAGTTTTCTCTGACTAGAGGCAGAAGATGCAGAGATTTAAAGCACAAGGAAGGACTGGACATGTCCTTACTGGCTTGAAGGCAGACAGGGCCACGTAGACCTGGAACCAGCCTTGGGGTCCACAGAGCAACACCCTACTGACAATCGGCAAGAAAAAAGGACCTTGGTCCATCCAGCCGCAAGAAACTGGATTCTACCAATGACCTGAATGAGTCTGAAAGTGAAATCTTCTCAGAGCCTCCACATAAGAGTTCACGTTGGCCGATACCTGGATTTCAGCTTTGTGAAACCCTGAGCAGAGAACTCAGCTGTGCCTAGCTAGACTTTGGATCTATAGAACTATGAGCTAGGTGTTGTTTGAAGCCTCTGAGAAAATGTTTATTATGCAGCAATAGAAAGTGAATACTTCTTTTAAATGCCTTAATTATTGAGGGAAACATTATTTAACATTATATTCAATAAATATTCATTGAGAAAACATTAATAATTGAAATAACTATCACAAGGTCAAAATGTCAACAGGATTTCTCTTTAATCAAAATAAAAAAATTTTTAACAAAGATCTTAATTTGAATATTTGTCATGCTCATTTTATATTTATTAAATTGCTTAAAACACATTATATTCCAGAAGCAGTGTTTTTATAAAACCTGAAAAGAATTACTTAAAGCAGAGATGCACCCAGAGACACAGTGCATATACCCATAGATACACTGTGGCTTGAGGACCTCAAAAATCAGTTGGTAGGATCATTTTGCAAACTAAGGTAATCATCAAGAGAAGGCACAGGCAAAATTTCTCTGCATAAATTACCATTATAAAGAAGAATTCTATATAACAAATATTTCTGTCAATGCGGAAGGTCCTTGGAAACAATGCTTTATGGATTTGTTCCTCCCCAATTTTTATTAAAAAATCTGACAAATACATACCCCCTGGAGATTTGCAGTATGTATTACCATACTAACAACTTAAAGAAGTCATGAAGGGAATCTACCTATTTAATTTTTTTGGCCTTGTGACTTGCGGGATCTTAGTTCTCCAACTGGGGATCAGTCAAACCTGTACACCCTGCATTGCAAACATGGAGTCTTAACTACTGGACTGCCAGGGAAGCCCTCCTAATTAAAAAATAATAATAAATAAATATATATATATACCATCCTCCAGATGTATTTACCACAGAACCTTTGCTTTGAGAAACAAGCTGACATCTTTCAGGAACCCCATTTGGCAAATGCTGACCTAAACAAAATTTTCACCTCCCCAGACAAAACATCTTATCAAAATATTAATAGGGGAAGAAATGTTTCAGAGATTGAATTTATAAAAGATATTCAGGAGCCAGAAAGGTGTGTTCCCTCTTTCCCTATTGGCTATAGCAACTTGTCACTTTTTTTCCTAGAGTTAATACACTGGGAAAGTGACTCTTAACAACTCTATTAACAAAATACCTATTCAGCAAAGGAAATGTGCCAATGAATTTTCTAGAATAAGTGATATCCTTTAGCTATTTGTGCATTACTGAAGTGGATATATTCCAGAAGTAATTGAAACAAGGCGGTTTCTGTCATCAAATACCCTACAATTTAATGCAGACAATGCTGCTGGCAAATACCTTAACAAAAGGTGTTTTTAGTCAATGTTTAGTCAATTCTCATTGCTAAGGAGGAGAGTAGAATAGGTTCAGGTTTTTTTTTAAGACTTTTTAATTTTATATTGGAGCATAGCCAATTAACAATCCTGTGACAGTTTCAGATAGACAGTCAAGGGACTCAGCCATACATATATGTGCATCCATTCTTCCTCAAACTCCCCTCCATCCAGGCTGCCATATAACATTGAGCAGAGTTCCCTGTGCTCTACAGTAGGACCTTGTTAGTTATCCATTTTAAACATAGCTGTGTATATGGAGTCCATCCCAAACTCCCTAACTATCCCTTCCCCTCATCCTTCCCCGCCGGCATACATTCAGATTTTGAGGCTAGGATTCTTGTGCTTTGAAATACTATAAATGCTAAAAGAGATTTCAAGTAAAAAATAGGAAAATTTTTTAAATTGAATTTGAAATAGAGTTGTAATGGACTACCCAAAAAAGAGGAATAAGCTTAGGATTCTATCCACATTTTCGCTCTAATTCAGGGGTTCTCAGACTTTATCAGGCTTCAGGAACTACAGAAGGCTCTGTCCAGCATAGACCGCTGGGCCCATCCTCAGAGTCGCTGGTCCAGAGGTGTGAGGGTGGAGCCCAGGAACTTCATGCCTAACAAGTGATGCCGGTGATACTGATGCTGCTGGTCCAGGAGGCCTATTTTGACAACCACTGAGAATCTAGTTCTTGTACCTACTCCCTTGAGATTCTCACTCAAAAGATCTGGAAAAAGCTTCCTGTGTGGTTTTGGTGTATGCTCATCTGAGAGATCCTTTTTAGCTCTGAAGTCCTGATGTCTGGGGATTTCAGTTTAGGATATCTGTGTTCTGGTTCTGCACCTCAAATTCTTTGCAGTCTCTCTATGGGTATTTCAGCACTCGGAAGTAAAGGCAGAATGCTTGGAGAGTAAAGGTGGAAGAAAGAGACATCATTAGTTTTACAGCTGATCAGCAGAATTTACGGGAGGAGAAAGTCGGAACACATAACTGTGGATTCTTACTTCTCTTTGCTCCGACCTCCTACCCGTAATCTGGAAAATGCAGGGCTGACCGAGCTGACCATTAGTGTAATCAGAGAACGCCTAGAAGTCTGCAACTACCATGTAACCTCTACATCCACCTTCCTTTTCCTCTTTCACTTTGCATTTGTTTAACTGTCTGTGATTTTAACACAATTTAGATAAAGGTATTTCAGTAGAACGATCAAGAGTCAGCTGGATTCCAGTCCTAGCTCTGTCGGTTAGTTGCTGAAGGACTCTGGGAGAGTTATTTAAAATTTCCTAACCTCAGTTTCTTTTTCTATAAAACAGGAAATCTTTCACATCGTTATTAGAAGTCAATGGGAAAATGTATGATAAGCACTTAGCCAGGGCCTGGCACAGAGTAAGCAGGCGGTAGCACAGAACTCATATCACTAGCAAAGGTTCTATGAGAGTCCTAGAACATGTATCAGCTTCAATCTTGAGAAACAAGAATTATATTAAATAGTTTCCTTCCTTCCTCCTTCCCCTCCTTTCCTTTTTCGGACGGATGACAAGGTGGGCAGGGCTGGGCCCGGCCCCACACGGCTGGAATCACTGCAATATTTTTCACTGAAACAGATGTGTCACTTTCTACGTAGAACTTCCTGTCACTCTCAGGAATTACTTTTTTTTTTTTTGGCTGAGCCATACAGCTGTGGGATCTTAGTTCCTCAACCAGGAATTGAACCTGGGCCCTCAGCAGTGAGAGTGCAGAGTACAAACCACTGACTGTTGGCCTGCCAGGGAATTCCCAAGAACTGCCTTTAGTAAGTACCAAATAGTACCAAGGATAAGACCTCTGATTCTAAGATGCAACATTGTATTATACAGCACTCAGAAAGAAAAAAGGCTACCAACTAAACGATGATATGATGCTTTCTTATCATTTACAATTTTTATTTTCTACTTTATGAAGCTGTCCTTAGACTTAGATTTTAAAATATCTATCATTCTCTTGCAGACACAGAAAGGAAGAATACAGGCCAAACAAACTGATTTCTAACATTCCTAACTCATCGCCACATTCAGCGTCCCAGGCTTCTGAATGCTTGCTTGACTCAGAATCCTGTCACTGCCTGTTCACTCAATGTCATCCTTTGTACCATCAAGGACACTGGCAATGTGGCATTTCCTAACAGAATCTGAAAGTACTGAAAGCTCTTGGGGCTGGACTCTGGCTTGCCTATTTTTGATTTCTACTTCAAGAATACTGCCAAGCACGTGGTGATTTATCATTTCCCCCACTCCCTTTCCCATAAACATTTGGTTCTGAGGGATTAAAGAGTGCTTCACTCTTCCTTCGCGGATTTTATTGCCAGCAACTGACACCCATTTTTCAAGTCTGGACACTGGTGTTTTTGATGTTCGTGGATAAGTATGCAATGACAACTGTAGCCTGGCCAACAGACTGTGAGAATCTTCATTTTATAAGAAGCATCTTGATTTCATAGATGTTGGTAATAAGTCAACTAAGGTCTGAACTGATCCTTCCAGAGTTCAGCTCTGTTTGGTTTCATCTGTAGGAAACACAGTATACTAATAGCCTTTGCATTGCACTGATTTATCCCCCCATAATAGCTTGAGATAAAATTACATACTGTATTTACTCATTTAGTACAGAATTCTAGAATCTCCCTGGTGGTCCAGTGGTTGAGAATCCACTGTCAATGCAGAGGACAGGTGAACTAATATGCTTCTAGTTTAGCTTCTGGGACCATGGTACTTCTACACACCAGGCTAGTCTAACATCAACATAGCTATCTGCTACAGAGTAAGGTCAAGAATGATGGTGGATTATTGGTAAAATACAGAGGGTGGGAGGAGTCCGGTACAGGACATAGTACTGCCATATCCTTTTTGGTGATGTAACGTTACTGGTTTTCATAAAACAGTAATAGCTAGTGAAACTTATTGACCTGAGACAGCTCAGTAAAATGAGTCTGATTTTGGGAAAAGGCCCAGTTGCAGCTTGGGAAGTACAGAGGCAAAAAAAAAGTCTATAATTTGCAATGAAGTCTATAGATTTGCCTTCACTGCTTATAGTAAAAGGCTGCGCAGTCCTTGTTAGTTGCTTTTCAGCACATCTGTTTTTGGAATTGTAACACTAAGGAAGAATAATATTCTAGGTCTGTCTGCCTCCCAATAGGTATAGTAGATGGCAGCTTTGGTTGGTAAGGTGGATTCATAATTTTTAGTGTTCATAAAACTAAGAGACTGGAAGAATTTTTGCTTATGCTTACATTTTCTATTCACGAACTATCTCCTTTATGTGTAAAAAAATCAATATTTTATGAAATAATCTCCTTGGAGGTTAAGTGTTACAGCAGCGCTCTTTTCCAGTTAGAGAAAATCTTCACGTTACTGAAGAGAAAAGGCCTTTTTTCCTTCCTCACTAGGAAAGTCTACTTCCAGTCACTGGACCATGAAACATTACTGGAGTTGCAGAGTGCAGCAGGTTGACTAGCGTGTGGTATGTCTGCTGAAGCCAAGATTTTTTTTCACAATTCTTCCCAAAGATGTGTTACATTTTTAGTATAACAACAACAAAATGATACTACTGGCAGGGCCCACTCTGCAGATGCTGAGTGTTGAAAAGGGTTGGTGTAGAACTTCCCTGGTGGTCCATGGTTAAGAGTCTGCCTGCCAACACAGGAGACACAGGTTCGATCCCTGGTCTTGGAAGATTCCACATGCTTTGGAACAGCTAAGCCCATGTGCCACAAGTACTGAAGTCTGCACATCGCAACAAGGGGAGCCCACACACTGCAGTGAAGAGTGGGCCCCGCTCACTGCAACCAGAGAAAGCCTGAGAGGCAATGAAGCCAAAAAGCAATTAGTTTTTAAAGAGAGGACTGGTGTCCTTTGCATACCACTGAGGTTACCCGGATCATGCTGACGGCGGCTGGCACTGGTAACTCCTGGCACTGCTTTGTTTCTGCTGTTTTTTCAACAGGAAGGCAGTACCTAAGCTCCAAGCCTCTGGCCACCTGATGTGAAGAGCTGACTCACTGGAGACCTTGATGCTGGGAAAGACCGAAGGTAGGATGCTAAGGGGATGACAGAGGACAAGATGGTTGGATGGCATCATCAATTCAATGGATTTGAGTTTGAGCAGGCTCTGAGAAATAGATGGGGAAACAGTCGAAACAGTGTCAGACTTTATTTTGGGGGGCTCCCAAATCACTGCAGATGGTGACTGCAGCCATGAAATTAAAAGACGCTTACTCCTTGGAAGAAAAGTTATGACCAACCTAGATAGCATATTCAAAAGCAGAGACATTACTTTGCCGACTAAGGTCCGTCTAGTCAAGGCTGTGGTTTTTCCAGTAGTCATGTATGGATGTGAGAGTTGGACTGTGAAGAAGGCTGAGCGCCGAAGAATTGATGCTTTTGAACTGTGGTGTTGGAGAAGACTCTTGAGAGTCCCTTGGACTGCAAGGAGATCCAACCAGTCCATTCTGAAGGAGATCAACCCTGGGATTTTTTTGGAAGGAATGATGCTAAAGCTGAAACTCCAGTACTTTGGCCACCTCATGCGAAGAGTTGACTCACTGGAAAAGACTCTGATGCTGGGAGGGATCGGGGGCAGGAGGAGAAGGGGATGAGAGAGGATGAGATGGCTGGATGGCATCACTGACTCTAAGGACATGAATCTGAGTGAACTCCGGGAGTTGGTAATGGACAGGGAGGCCTGGCGTGCTGCGATTCATGGAGTCGCAAAGAGTCAGACATGACTGAGCAACTGAACCGAACTGAAGCTCTGAGAAATAGTGAAGGACAGGGAAGCCTGGTGTTCTGCAGTTCATGGGGTCGCAAAGAATCAGACTTGAGTTAGCGACTGAACAACAACATAACAACTCCAAATAACCTATGTCTAACAACTTTTAATTATTATTTTTTTCTTCCAAACCCTTTACTTTATGTAGTCTGTTTTATATTGTTTTAATCAACATGCATATACTATTTTGTATCTCTTTATTGATCTAACATTATAAAACTTTCTACTTTATATTGTTTTCATAAATATTTTAACTGCTGCATAATATTCAATCATAAAGTGCTAAACCTTTTCCTATTGTTGGACATGAAGTTGGCTTCCAGGTTATATCCTTGTACCTAATGCTTTTCATTCCCTTTTTTAAAGAAAATTATTTCATTACGAGTCATTCTCACGGAGGAAAATTTACAGTTACTGAACACCCACTGTATACCACAGATTTGATGTGAATTGTTCATTATTTCTCCAGCTTTATTAAATTCCCATTTAGCAGATCCTGCTAAAGTCTGTGATGGCTTGGGGGGACTTTCGGCAAGAAGTGAAGGTTGAGAGAGGGCGGATAAGAGAACAGTGATACTAGTTCCACCTATGGGCATCTAATTTGCATGTATCAGATTCCTCATCTATAAAATAGAGATGACTGATCTTTCCTGGTGGTCCAGTGGTTAAGACTCTGTGCTTCCAATGCAGGAAACATGGGTTCAATCCCTGATTGGGGAACTAAGATCCCACATGCCACATGGCATGGCCAAAAACCAAACAACAGTGACAAAAAGCCCGAAACCAACCAACCAAAACAGAGATAACAATAGTAATGACCTCACAGGGATGTTGGAAGACAGTGCCTACAAAGCACCTAAAGAGCTTGACACACAGTGAGATCTCAACACACCTGAGCAGCAACAACTACTGTCCCAGCCTTCCTGCGGCTGTCACGACTCAAGTCACAAGACAAATACCCAGAAAGGGGGCTGGTCAGTCTGACACCAGAGCTCATGCTTCCCCCACCCCCCACCCCCCTCCAGCCGCGCTATACATCACACGCCTCCCCGCGGGAGGGCTGGGTCAGAGAAGCCCTTTATTCTCTGGCCGTTTCCACAACTGTTCCAACAGTTCAGGGACACCTGGCCCCGTTCTGCCCCAGCTTCTCTGATCACGATCAGTCTTGAAGTCTTCGCTCCCATGAGCCACTCGTTTCTGATCTCAGAATTTCCAACACCTCTTGCTACTGGTCCTCTGCTTTGCCTCCCACAGCCACGCAGGCTTCTCAGCCGGAGAGATCGCCGAGGGCCCCAGGGCCTGTGTCTCCAGCATGCAGCCTGAGCACTCAGAGGATCGTGCAGAGCAGGATCCACTGCGGTTGTGGACCAGATGGGCTGCCTTCCCCTCTCCAAGGAGGGGGAAGAGGGCAGGAAGGAGCAGCTACCCCAGTCAGGAAACAGCAGGACCCTGACTTGGGGGGGTGGTGATCCTTGTGCTGGGGCCTTAGCCCCACAGGCTCCTGTCTGCTAGAATCAAAGCTTCTGTTCCAAAAGACTTTGAGGACAGGGAGCGCTGGCAGAGATGGGAGGATGGACAAAGCCTTCGGCCTCCTCTCGCCTTGTGTGCTCAGTTGCCTCAGTCGTGTCTGACTCTTTGGGACCCTATGGACTGTAGCCCATCAGGCTCTTCTGTCCATGGGATTCTCCAGACAAGAATACTGGAGTGGGCTGCTGTGCCCTCCTCCAGGGGATCTTTCTATCCCAGGGATCAAACCTACATCTCTTGCATTGGCAGGAAGGTTCTTTCCCCCTGAGCCACCAGGGAAACCCTCCTCCCACCTTGCCCTTCAGCTAATGCAGGATGGAGCTGCTCCCCTTCCATCTAGGAGGTGATGGGGCTCCAGAGGAGTGCAGCTGGGGGAGTGAAGCCTGAATACTGGGTGAGAGCTCTCACCGCTGGGCCTCTACTCACCCTCTCCAGGGGTCCATGAGTCTGAGATGGCTCAGAGGTGACTTGGCTCTATGGGTGAAACACAACTGTCTTCTTGCTCCTTCTCCCCATGGACAGTCCCTTCCTGAGGGCCACCATCACCATTTGCATCCAGAGCTCCCTTAAATACTGCTGGAAAAGAGGCTCCCATTCATTGTGATATAATAAGACACAGGACAGGAGATAAGCAGGTACCCTTTACTGAGTCAGGACCTGTACCGGGTGCCATGCTGTTAGGATTTAATGCTCAGGCAAGCCCGCAACGTAGCAGTATTCCGTTCACCTGTGTGTGAATCAAGACTTAAAAGTAACTTAAAAAAAAATTACACAACAACCAAATATTTGGTGAAGTCAGCGTTCAAAGTCAGACACATCTACTGATGAAAACCTCATGTTCTTCCCCTCACACTGGAACACCTTCTGAAGCCCCCAGAGCTACACTCTCCCCCTGCCCTACCTCACACAGCAAAAAATTTTAAAAAGCAAACCAGGTGTTAATGAAAAAAAAAACAACAACAACTTTATTTAAGGTTGAGAAGAACAGTTTACAGAAACTGTCAGAGGATTTACAGACTCTAGTAAAACTAAATGGAGAAGGCAGACACTTTTACAGCATCTTATGCCCCTGTGATCTTAACAACCTGATCCCAAGCAGGGAACTCCATGTGCTACAACACCAGCATCCAGGCAACTCACTTCCGAGGCTGTATTCTGCATAAAACTTTGGACTCAGGGCTCCCATCACTCACCAAATGTGAACGTGAAATGTCCTTTTTCAGGTGGAGGAACGAGATGGGTGGTCTTTAACCCCTTATGCTCTTTCAAGACCAGCCATTGAGTAACCAGGAAAGCCAGAGGGCTGGGGTAAAGAAATCTACACCATTTAGAAGGGATAAATTAGGGGGTTCTCAGACCAGAGCCCTCTCCTTTTTAGAAATATAAAGAAATTAACTACTGTGGTGGTGGTGGGGAGAGTCAGATCATTTTTACCCACAAAAGTACTAACACATTACCTTCCCTTGCTGGTGAGTTTACAAAAACTGATGAGGTAACACTAGTTGCCAAAAGTTGACCAGAAGCCCCGCATGTAGTCATATACATATTTCAATGTGACTTAAAAAAGAAAAGAAACAAGGGGCTTCCCTGCAGTCCAGTGCTTAAGACTTTGCCTCCCCTGGTGGCTCAATGATAAAGAATCTGCCTGCAATGCAGGAGACCCCAGTTGGATCCCTGGGTTGGGAGGATCCCTTGGAAAAGGGAATGGGAACCCACTCCAGTATTCTTGACTGGAGAATCCCATGGACAGAGGAGCCTGACGGGCTATAGTCCATGGAGTCACACAGAGTCAGACATGACTGAGGGACAAACACTTTCACTTTTTTATGTTGCAGGGAGTGTGGGTTCGATCCCTGGTCAGAGAACTAAGATCCTACTCGCCACATGGCATGGCCAAAAAAAAAAAAAATCCATAACAGAACAATGGGTTTCTTCTATACCAGTGTCTTTGATTACCTAATTCTCAGTAAGGAAAACATCTCACCTTGTGACCCGGCTGCATGCACTCATAGGTCACTGAAACAGCAGAGCAGTGACACAATACTTAAACGTTTCCTGCATGCAAAACATTGTGGAATTTTCTTTCATAAAAAAATAATGCCCCCAAAACCCGAGTATGGAAACTCTGCTCTATATCCTGGATAATATCATCTTCATACCCTCCGGTGGGTGGCCAGAAGAAAAGAAGAAAGTCCATCCAAATTCCTTACTCTGTATTCAAGTTCCTTCATGAGCTGCTCCCCTTTCACCCACTCAGTCTCAGCCACTTCACAAGTCTTCAGTCAAATCCTATGCTACGGCCTAGGCCAGGTTCAGTCCCGCCTCCCATTGTACCTTCACAGGGCTCACGTCTTTAAGTGAAAGCTCTGTTCATTGTAACCTCTAGGTTATCAGTGCACAGAATAGCATTCCTTACAGGCCCAGCTGAAGTGCAACCTGCCTTGGACATTCTGCCCTACACAGACTTCTTCCTTTTCTGTCCCTTAGCCTTTAATGTTGTGTCGTGACATAAATCCTGTCCTGTGCTGTCCCATGTGAGAGGCCAGGCCTCTTCAAGGACTTTGTGAGCATTCTGGTGGCCATGTCTGACTGACAGATTGATTAACGTGGCTGATATAATGCTTTATTCTATCTGGAAAGGATATGAACTTCATGGTAAGAACTTCTCACAGGGGACTTTCCTGGGGGTCCAGTGGCTAAGACTCGGCGCTCCCAATGCAGGGGGCCTAGGTTTGATCCCTGGTCAGGGAACTAGATCCTGTATGTCGTAACTAAGAAGTCTGCATGCCGCAACAAAGATCCCGACCAAGAGCCTCAACTAAGACCCAGTGCAGCCAAAATAAATATTTAAAACAAGAACTTATCACAGTGTATTAATAAACAGAAAAATAAAGGAAGATTCTGGACCAGAGAAAACTTTCATAACAGAAGTTCAAGGTGGAGGCAAGAAACAAAGAACATAAACTCTCAAGTCATGAAGGTCCACAGAAATGTTGCAGCTAAACCCAAAATTTAGCCTGAAAGCTTCCTGACCACCAAAG
This sequence comes from Oryx dammah, assembly GCF_014754425.2. Classification (NCBI taxonomy): domain Eukaryota; kingdom Metazoa; phylum Chordata; class Mammalia; order Artiodactyla; family Bovidae; genus Oryx; species Oryx dammah. The sequence goes on along the minus strand of NW_024070208.1, from coordinate 30,219,404 downwards.
GCAAAAGGGGATTAAGGACAGACATATGGACCAAACGAAAAGGATAGAAAGCCCAGAAATAAACCCTTGCATAAATGGTTAAATGATCTTGAACAAGGGACTCAAGACTACTTAATGGGGAAAAAACAGTACCTTCAACAAATGGTGTCAGGAAAACAATATTCACATGCAAAATAATAAAATTGGACCCTGTATACAAAAGTTAACTCAAAAGGGATTAAAGACCTAAATGTAAGACTTAAGACTATAAAACTCCTAGAGAAAAATACAAGGGAAAAGCTTCGTAACACTGGATTTCTTGGATATGCCACCAAAAATTTTTTAAAAAAGCACAGGCAAGAAAAGCAAAAATATATCATCAAACTTATAAAGTTCTGTACATCAAAGGCCACAATCAACAGAATTTGCAAATCATATATTTTGTAAGAGGTCAATATTCAGAATATATAATAAGCCCCTACAACACAACCACACTAAAAATCAAATAACCTGATTTAAAAACAGGCAAAAGATTTAAATAGACATTTTCCAAAGATAATCTACAAATGGCCAACAAGCATATGAAAAGACATTCAGATTCTCACCATTATAAATCATCAGAGAAATGCTAATCCAAACCACAATGAGCTATTACCTCCCACCAAGAGAATGACTACCATGCAAACAAACAACCCCCACCAAAAAACCCAAAAGAGAAAATATCAAGTGTTGATGTGGAGAAACTGGAATGTTTGTGCACTGCTGGTGAAACTGTAAAATGGTGCACTCTCCATGGAAAACACAGGACTCAGCAATCCCACTTCTGTGTATACATCCAAAAGAACTGAAAGCACTACGTCAAAGAAACACTTTCGTTCCCATGTTCATAACAGAATTATTCACAACCACCAAAAGGTGGAAGCAACCCAAATGTCCACAAACAAAGTGTTTATACAATGGAACATTATTCAACCTTAAAGGGAGGCTTACTGACACCTGCTACAATGGACGAACCTTGAGGACATTACCCTAAATGAAATGCAGAAATGGCTGTCTGAGGAGGCCTTACAAATAGCTGTGAAAAGAAGGGAAGCCAAAAGCAAAGAAGAGAAGGAAAGATATACCCATTTGAATGCAGAGTTCCAAAGAATAGCAAGAAGACATAAGAAAGCCTTCTTCAGCAATCAATGCAAAGAAATAGAGGAAAACAGAATGGAAAAGACTAGAAATCTGTTCAAGAAAATTAGAGATAGCAAGCGAATATTTCATGCAAAGATGGGCTTAATAAAGGACAGATACGGTATGGACCTAACAGAAGCAGAAGATATTAAGAAGAGGTGGCAAGAATACACAGAAGAACTGCACAAAAAAGATCTTCACGACCAAGATAATCACGATGGTGTGATCACTCACCTAGAGCCAGACATCCTGGAATGTGAAGTCAAGTGGGCCTTAGAAAGCATCACTATGAACAAAGCTAGTGGAGGTGATGAATTCCAGTTGAGCTATTTCAAATCCTGAAAGATGATGCTGTGAAAGGGCTGCACTCAATATGCCAGCAAATTTGGAAAACTCAACAGTGGCCACAGGACTGGAAAAGGTCAGTTTTCATTCCAATCCCAAAGAAAGGCAATGCCAAAAAATGCTCAAACTACCACACAATTGCATTCATCTCACACACTAGTAAAGTAATGCTTAAAATACTCCAAGCCAGGCTTCAGCAATACGTGAACCGTTAACTTCCAGATGTTCAAGCTGGTTTTAGAAAAGGCAGAGGAACCAGAGCTCAAATTGCCAACATCTGCTGGATCATGGAAAAAGCAAGAGAGTTCCAGAAAAACATCTATTTCTGCTTTATTGACTATGCCAAAGCCTTTGACTGTGTGGATCACAATAAACTGTGGAAAATTCTAAGAGAGATGGGAATATCAGACTACCTGACTTGTCTCTTGAGAAACCTGTATGCAGGTCAGGAAGCAACAGTGAGAACTGGACAGAGAACCACAGACTGGTTATAAATAGGAAAAGGAGTACGTCAAGGTTGTATATTGTCACCCTGCTTATTTAACTTATATGCAGAACACATCATGAGAAACGCTGGGCTGGAGGAAGCACAAGCTGGAATCAAGATTGCTGGGAGAAATATCAATAATCTCAGGACTGGAAAATATCAATAACCTCAGGACACCACCCTTATGGCAGAAAGTGAAGAGGAACTAAAAAGCCTCTTGATGAAAGTGAAAGAGGAGTGAAACAGTTGGCTTAAAGTTCAACATTCAGAAAACTAAGATCATAGCATCTGGTCCCATCACTTCATGGCAAATAGATGGGGAAACAGTGGAAACAGTGGCTGACTTTATTTTTCTGGGCTCCAAAATCACTGCAGATGGTGATTGCAGCCATGAAATTAAAAGACGCTTACTCCTTGGAAGGAAAGATATGACCAACCTAGGCAGCATATTAAAAAGCAGAGACATTACTTTGCCAACGAAGGTCCGTCTAGTCAAGGCTATGGTTTTTCCAGTGGTCATGTATGGATGTGAGAGTTGGACTATAAAGAAAGCTGAGCGCTGAATAATTGATGCTTTTCAACTGTGGTGTTGGAGAAGACTCTCAGGAGATCCACCCAGTCCATCCTAAAGGAGATCAGTCATGGGTGTTCATTGGAAGGACTTATGTTGAAACTGAAACTCCAATACTTTGGCCACCTGATGCAAAGAGCTGACTCATTGGAAAAGTCCCTGATGCTGGAAAGACTGAGGGCAGGAGGAGAAGGGGACGACAGAGGATGAGATGGTTGGATGGCATCACCAACTCAATGGACATGGGTTTGGGTGGACTCCAGGAATTGGTGATGGACAGGGAGGTCTGGCATGCTGCGGTTCTTGGGGTTGCAAAGAGTCGGATGTGACTGAGCAACTGAACTGAACTGAACCACTCATCTAAAATATAACAAGGTATCTAATATAGTCTAAATCACTGAAACAGAAAGCAGAATGGTGGCGGCCAGGGGCTGGGGTGGGGGAAATGGGCAATTGTTGTTGACACAGAGATCACAAAGTTTCAGTTCTGCAAGATGTGAATATACTCAACACCTCTTAAATTGTACACTTGAAAATGATTAAGATGGTAAATTCTGTTATCTGTATTTTACAATTGAAAAAAGAAACTTAAGAGATAAAACTTGATCAGATACACAATTTTCTTATCAGATAGAATCAGACACTTTCCTCAAGGGTATAAGGTCTTTCCTAATGCTATATGATTGGATGGCATCATTGACCAATGGACATGGGTTTGGGTGGACTCCGGGAGTTGGTTGATGGACAGGGAGGCCTAGCATGCTGTGGTTCATGGGGTCTCAAAGAGTCGGAAATGACTGAGCGACTGAACTGAAGTGAACTGAGCGCTAAGTTGTAAGCGCTCATAAGCAGTGAGCTATTGTCCCTTCCCATCTGGTCTACAGCTACAATCACCCATAGGAGAAACAGCCACAGTTACTGCCTTAGCTGAGAAACTTGCTCTCATTGGTCTACAACCCTTTGTGAAAACTTTTTAACTCTTCTCTGGGTTTCCTTATTGGTCCCTCCTTGGCTTGATAGTGTATTCATCCTTTCCTTAGCCTTAGGACCAGTGACATTCACTCCTGCATTCAGCCTGGCTTCCCTGTCCACATACCTCTGGGCAAGGTGCCCAAGTTTGGGATCCTACTTGCACGAGGGAGATTTCATAAAAGTGACAGAGAAGACAATGTTCTAGACCATGTTCCTACAGCAATTTTATATATCTATATAATAATATATATATAAATATACAATAGTTATATATACAATTGCTGAAGGAACATGGTCTCTCTATATATATATATAGTTGTTTTATACATATATATTCCATATATGTGTGAGTGTGTGAAGTCACTCAGTCGTGTCTGACTCTTTGCGACACTGTGGACAGTAGCGCACCAGGCTCCTCCGTCCATGGGATTCTCCAGGCAAGGATACTGGAGTGGGTTGCCATTTCCTTCTCCAGTGGATCTTCCCGACCCAGGGATCGAACCCAGGTCTCCTGCGTTGCAGGCAGACACTTTAACCTCTAGGCCACCAGAGAAGACCCCTCATCCAAGGTAAGGAGCAGCGGCTGTGTTTTGCTGGAGCAGCAGTGAAGAGATACCCCACGCCCAAGGTAAGAGAAACCCAAGTAAGATGGCAGGTGTTGCAAGAGGGCATCAGAGGGCAGACACACTGAAACCATACTCACAGAAAACTAGTCAGTCTAATCACACTAGGACCACAGCCTTGTCTAACTCAATGAAACCAAGCCATGCCTGCGGGGCAACCCAAGACAGGTGGGTCATGGTGGAGAGGTCTGACAGAATGTGGCCCACTGGAGAAGGGAATGGCAAGCCACTTCAGTATTCTTGCCTTGAGAACCCCCATGAACAGTATGAAAAGGCAAAATGATAAGATATCAAAAAAGGAACTCCCCAGGTCATTAGGTACCCAATATGCTACTGGAGGTCAGTGGAGAAATAACTCCAGAAAGAATGAAGGGATGGAGCCAAAGCAAAAACAATACCCAGTTGTGGATGTGACTGGTGATAGAAGCAAGGTCTGATGCTGTAAAGAGCAGTATTGCATAGGAACCTGGAATGTCAGGTCCATGAATCAAGGCAAATTGGAAGTGGTCAAACAAGAGATGGCAAGGGTGAACGTCGACATTCTAGGAATCAGCGAACTAAAATGGACTGGAATGGGTGAATTTAACTCAGATGACCATTATATCTACTACTGCAGGCAGGAATCCCTCAGAAGAAATGGAGTAGCCATCATGGTCAACAAAAGAGTCTGAAATGCAGTACTTGGATGCAATCTCAAAAACGACAGACTGATCTCTCTTCGTCTCCAAGGCAAACCATTCAATATCACGGTAATCCAAGTCTATGCCCCAACCAGTAACACTGAAGAAGCTGAAGACCTACAAGACCTTTTAGAACTAACACCCTAAAAAAGATATCCTTTTCATTATAGGGGACTGGAATGCAAAAGTAGGAAGTCAAGAAACACCTGGAGTAACAGGCAAATTTGGCCTTGGAATGCGGAATGAAGCCGGGCAAAGACTAATAGAGTTTTGCCAAGAAAATGCACTGGTCATAGCAAACACCCTCTTTCAACAACACAAGAGAAGACTCTACACATTGACATCACCAGATGGTCAACACCGAAATCAGACTGATTATATTCTTTGCAGCCAAGGATGGAGAAGCTCTATACAGTCAGCAAAAACAAGACCAGGAGCTGACTGTGGCTCAGATCATGAACTCCTTATTACCAAATTCAGACTTAAATTGAAGAAAGTAGGGAAAACCGCTAGACCATTCAGGTATGACCTAAATCAAATCCCTTATGATTATACAGTGGAAGTGAGAAATAGATTTAAGGGCCTAGATCTGATAGATAGAGTGCCTGATGAACTATGGAATGAGGTTTGTGACACTGTACAGGAGACAGGGATCAAGACCATCCCCATGGAAAAGAAATGCAAAAAAGCAAAATGGCTGTCTGGGGAGGCCTTACAAATAGCTGTGAAAAGAAGAGAAGCGAAAAGCAAAGGAGAAAAGGAAAGATATAAGCATTTGAATGCAGAGTTCCAAAGAATAGCAAGAAGAGATAAGAAAGCCTTCTTTAGCGATCAATGCAAAGAAATAGAGGAAAAGAACAGAATGGGAAAGACTAGAGATCTCTTCAAGAAAATTAGAGATACCAAGGGAACATTTCATGCAAAGATGGGCTCGATAAAGGACAGAAACGGTCTGGACCTAAAAGAAGCAGAAGATATTAAAAAGAGGTGGCAAGAATACACAGAACTGTACAAAAAAGATCTTCACGACCCAGATAATCATGATGATGTGATCACTAATCTAGAGCCAGACATCTTGGAAACTGAAGTCAAGAGGGCCTTAGAAAGCATTACTATGAAGAAAGCTAGTGGATGTGATGGAATTCCAGTGGAGCTATTTCAAATCCTGAAAGATGATACTGTGAAAGTGCTGCACTCAATATGCCAGCAAATTTGGAAAACTCAGCAGTGGCCACAGGACTGGAAAAGGTCAGTTTTCATTCCAATCCCAAAGAAGGGCAATGCCAAAGAATGCTTAAACTACCACACAATTGCACTCATCTCACATGCTAGTAAAGTAATGCTTAAAATTCTCCAAGCCAGGCTTCAGCAATACGTGAACCATGAACTCCCTGATGTTCAAGCTGGTTTTAGAAAAGGCAGAGGAACCAGAGATGAAATTGCCAACATCCGCTGAATCATGGAAAAAGCAAGAGAGTTCCAGAAAAACATCTATTTCTGCTTTATTGCCTATGCCAAAGCCTTTGACTGTGTGGATCATAATAAACTGTGGAAAATTCTGAAAGAGATGGGAATACCATACCACCTAACCTGCCTCTTGAGAAATCTGCATGCAGATCAGGAAGCAACAGTTAGAACTAGACATGGAACAACAGACTGGTTCCAAATAGGAAAAGGAGTATGTCAAGGCTGTATATTGTCACCCTGCTTATTTAACTTACATGCAGAATACATCATGAGAAATGCTGGACTGGAAGAAACACAAACTGGAATCAAGATTGCTGGGAGAAATATCACTCACCTCAGATATGCAGATGACACCACCCTTATGGCAGAAAGTGAAGAGGAACTAAAAAGCCTCTTGATGAAAGTGAAAGAGGAAAGCGAAAAAGTTGGCTTAAAGCTCAACATTCAGAAAACGAAGGTCATGGCATTTGGTCCCATCACTTCATGGGAAATAGATGGGGAAACAGTGGAAACAGTGTCAGACTTTATTTTGGGGGGCTCCAAAATCACTGCAGATGGTGACTGCAGCCATGAAATTAAAAGATGCTTACTCCTTGGAAGAAAGTATATGACCAACCTAGATATTATATTCAAAAGCAGAGACATTACTTTGCCGACTAAGGTCCGTCTAGTCAAGGCTATGGTTTTTCCAGTAGTCATGTATGGATGTGAGAGTTGGACTGTGAAGAAGGCTGAGCGCCGAAGAATTGATGCTTTTGAACTGTGGTGTTGGAGAAGACTCTTGAGAGTCCCTTGGACTGCAAGGAGATCCAACCAGTCCATTCTGAAGGAGATCAGCCCTCTT
>NW_024070208.1:30092992-30212157 GCF_014754425.2 Oryx dammah | reverse complement strand
GGGGGGGGGGGCTCCAAAATCACTGCAGATGGTGACTGCAGCCATGAAATTAAAAGATGCTTACTCCTTGGAAGAAAATATATGACCAACCTAGATATTATATTCAAAAGCAGAGACATTACTTTGCCGACTAAGGTCCATCTAGTCAAGGCTATGGTTTTTCCAGTAGTCATGTATGGATGTGAGAGTTGGACTGTAAAGAAGGCTGAGCCCCGAAGAATTGATGCTTTTGAACTGTGGTGTTGGAGAAGACTCTTGAGAGTCCCTTGGACTGCAAGGAGATCCAACCAGTCCATTCTGAAGGAGATCAGCCCTGGGATTTCTTTGGAAGGAATGATGCTAAAGCTGAAACTCCAGTACTTTGGCCACCTCATGCGAAGAGTTGACTCATTGGAAAAGACTCTGATGCTGGGAAGGATTGGGGGCAGGAGGAGAAGGGGACGAGAGAGGATGAGATGGCTGGATGGCATCACTGACTCGATGAACATGAGTCTGAGTGAACTCCAGGGGTTGGTGATGGACAGGGAGGCCTGGCGTGCTGTGATTCATGGGGTCGCAAAGAGTCAGACATGACTGAGCGACTGAACTGAACTGATTCCATATATACATATATATGTATATATATATTCAGCAATATATACATATGTATGTGTATATATATATATATATATACATACAGAAAGTGTCTGATTCTATCTGATATATATATATATATAAAATTGCTGTAGGAACATGGTCTCTCTATATATGTGTATATATATATATAGTTGTTGTTCAGTTACTCAGTCACATCCAAGTCTTTGTGACCCCATGGATTACAGCATGCCAGCCTTCCATGTCCTTCACCATCTCCCGGAGCTTGCTTAAACTCATGTTCATTGAGTTGGTGATGCAATTCAACCATCTCATCCTCTGTCATTATATATAAAATAAATATATATAATTTACAGATTAGTAGACATTTACATTTATATAAAATTATGTAATAAATTTAATAAAAATTTCACAACTATAGTGTTTATTAATATACATCTATTAATTAATGAATATATGTAATTTATTCTATATAATTATACATAAAACAAACATACATAATTTATTTCTCATAGGGTTAGTGTTGGTTGCTAGGTCATGTCTGACTCTTTTGCGACCCCATGGACTGTAGCCCACTGGCCTCCTCTGTCCATGGGATGGATTCTCCAGGCAAGAATACTGGAGTGGGTAGCCATTCCCTTCTCCAGTGGATCTTCCTGACCTAGGGATCGAACCCAGGTTTCCCACATTGCAGGCAGATTCTTTACTGTCTGAGCCACTAGGCAATGCCCTTTAATTAAAGCCAAGGGCAGAATATCAAAATGCAAATCAACAGTGAGGATAATTCTTTGGGTCAAAATAATATGCAAAGATCAGTTTTAAAGTCCCTCTTTTCTAAGGAAAACACTTCCTTTAAGCCCTGAGATAACCTCTCCTTCTGTTACATCTCTGTACATTTTACTGAGTTCTTGCATTGCTGCTGTTTGTATCATTTTGTTTTCCCTGCTAGACTGTGAGCTCTATGAAGGCAGGAAATATATCTTATTCACCTCTACATCTCTAATATTAAGTAAATAAAAGGGTATGTTTAGTGTTGCCTGCTCTCTTTATATAAAAAGTGTTAATTTTATTACAGGCTGCATTATTCAGTCATATATGGATGTGAGAGTTGGACTATAAAGAAAGTTGAGTGCCGAAGAATTGATGCTTTTGAACTGTGGTGTTGGAGAAGACTTTCGAGAGTCCCTTGGACTGCCAGGAGATCCAACCAGTCCATACTAAAGGAGATCAGTCATGGGTGTTCATTGGAAGGACTGATGCTGAAGCTGAAACTCCAATTCTTTGGCCACCTGATGCAAAAAGCTGACTCATTGGGAAAGACCCTGATGGTGGAAAGATTGAGGGCAGGAGGAGAAGGAGATGACAGAGGATGAGATGGTTGGATGGCATCACTGACTCAATGGACATCAGTTTGGGTGGACTCCAGCAGTTGGTAATCGACAGGGAGGCCTGGTGTGCTGTGGTTCATGGGGTCACAAAGAGTCGTACACGACTGAGCGACTGAACTGAACTGATTGAGTCATGCTGCATACTTATTAAGCATAAACATTAATCAATGTGAAAAATAACAGAAACACTTATAAAATACATTTTTAAAGTACTAGAGGAGATGCTTATATGTAAGGAAAAAACTGGTACCAGAAAATGCCACTTAAAATGAATTCACTTGAATCAGGGCTAAATTTTGTAATAAATCTTTTAGGAAAAAAAAGTTTAATAACCTAAATATAATGAAAATGTTTATTTCATTTCAAGTTGATCAAATTTTATATTTAATTTCAAAAAACATGCTGGTTCTCAGAATAAACATGCTGGTTCTCCGTGAATAAATTATTAACTTTCAAGAGTATATTTTTCTAATGAAGTGTTTGCTAGCACAATATAGCACTCTCTACTTCATATTTTTTGAATTGCACAGCTTGATCATTGAAATGATCAGTTTTTCACAAAGGGAAACTGATCAATTTTCCCAGAGCCTCCCAAATTTAAAAATATTTCCATCATTCATTTTTGAAGCATATTATCATCTTTATCAATTCTTTTATTTTATAACTGTTGGTCTACTCTTACCAGTGATTCACGCTGTTTCTTAACGTCACTTTCATAAACTCCATGATACTTCTCTATCTTTTCAAAGATTTGCATTTTTGCTCTGCTGCTGACTTGATGTATACCGTCTAGTGCTTACAGCACTATAGAGGCTGTTCAGTGGCTTCCGTGTGTTAAGAGCAGAGAGGTGTCTAAAAGAGGACTGACTTCCCAAATCAGCATTCCATTGTTTGCTAGTTTTTCCTGCAGGGACTCCGGTAATGACAGCTTGGATAAAGAGACTCCTCTGTACAGCCCTTCCCGTTTGGGCTTTCTCTTTCTGTCCTCTCACAGAACGATCACAAACTTTGGACCCTTGGGCTTGATAGAGTCGTGGGACAAACTGGTGCTTTGTCAGCATGCAGGCAAGATCAGGGGCATCCTCCATGTATAGGTAGTTCATTCTGAAGGTTCAGAATTGTCAAGATTTGGAAAATAAAGTGTATATCCTGAAAAGGATAGGGAATTTCTTCTGAAATTCAATACTCTGAGGAATCAAAGACTTCATTGAAAGAAGGTGTGTTATCTGTGCGTTCCTACTTGTTCTAAGCCGGAAAGAAGAGAAACGCTAGTCACAAAAGAGGAACGTGAACACTGTTTCCCTTCATGATTATTTCAATCATTTGGAACTTTGGAAAAACAGGATTAACTGCTTCAGCAGGAAAACCACAAAGATGTTCTCATTGGGTACCAAGCTTACTCAGTCTTACCCTCTCACTTGTTAGAATATACACTTTTTCTCTTCCCCACCCCCACAATTATGACCAGGAATATACTGTGGGCAGAAGCTATGCAACACACTCAGTCTAAATCCACTCTTGCAATTATTACAAATAACAATTTAGAAAACAGAAGCATGTTTTAAATTTCATTTTCTCACATTGTGCTTTCCAGAACTGAATCAAAAAAAGTGCACTCAAAAGTTTCCTTTCTGAAGGAAAACTATTTTCTCCAGCTAAATAGAAGTTACGGCAATAAACAGTTTCACTGTGCTGCAGATGGACCAATTATTTTTCTTTTCATAATCAGTATTTTAAAAAATTAATTATCTAATGCATGTGTGCAGTGCATATATAGTATTGACTTCCTATCACAGGATATTAGGACTCAAACTTTTCTCCCCAACTTCTTCCTCTTAGTACAAGGCACATCTTTCTAATTTCCTAGTAAGAAGGATTTTAAAAAATTAAGTAAATATTCATTATTTAGATTCTTTTCTTAAATGCAGAACTTTTATTTTCATTCAGCATGCCCGAGTTACTATTTTATTTTTAATTAGTTACTATACATGTTTTATTTTATATATTTATATTCTTAAGTGTCTATGTAAATAAATGTTTATTACATATTATTATTACTGCTACATAGATGAATATTGCAAACTTAATGGTGAATAGAAAAGACCACTAGCAAAAGAGTACATGTTGTCTGATTTCATTTATACAAAAATTCAAATAGGCAAACTGATGTATGATGTTAGAAATCAGAAGGGTGGTGGGACTTCTCTGGTGGTCCACTGGCTAAGACTCTATACTCCCAAGCAACACAGGGGGCTGTGGTGTTAATATGTTCACTGTGGTGTACCATCATGATATCTCCTTCCTTGTACATCTTCTGCTTTTGTTTGCTTCGATTTCTATGTGTCTGTCACAATTTTTCACTCTGTTCTCCAAGAGAGTAAACCTGCTCCCACATCTCAGGCTACTCTTGTTTGTTTTGGACTGCTGTCCATGGTCCAGATTCACTGCCAAGCCTGCTGCTGACTATGGTTTTGGGCTTCTTTTTTTTAAAACCATCATCTCCCTCTTTTCTGCCTTCTGGATCCTCTGTCTTCCCTGTTCTCTGTGGAGCGTATTTTCTAGAAACCTCCTGTGGAAGGGTGCATGGGTGGTAAATTTTTTGACACTGTGCTTTGGTGGAACTTGATTGACATGCTGGAAATAATCTTCCCCCAGAATGTTATGTCCATTATGTATCTGTCTGTCATCTTGTGGTTTCCAACGTTACTTTAAAGAAGTGGGATTATTTTCTGTCTTGATCCTTTTTATCTCTTAACTTCTACCCAGTTATACTCAAAGCTTTTAGCATCTCCGCTCTTTCTGGTCTAAATTTCATTATGATGTGCTTGGTCATGGAACTTTCAGAAATGTAAGCTTTTTACTGAAGAGAAGAGAGCATAGATCATAAAGATCAACTTGAATTTTTACAAAATGAACAAATATACTGTGTAACTGGGGCTTCCCAGGTGGCTCAGTGGTAAAGAATCCACCTGCAGATGCAAGAGACACTGAAGACACAGATTTGATCCCTGTGATTCCCCTGGAGGAGGAAATAGTAACCCACTCCAGTATTCTTGCCTGGAAAATTCCAGAAGAGCCTGGTGGGCTGTAGTCCATGGGTTGCAAAGAGTCAGCCACAACTGAACAGGCATGCACACTGTATAACTAGTACTTAAGATTAAGAAACAGGCTACTACCAAGAGCATGTTTCTAGCCACTACTTCTTGCCCTTGGGGTAACCACTCTCATTTCTTGTTTTCCTATTTTTAAAGGTTGGTAGGATGTTAAGGATTTTTTCTTTTCCTTTTTCACATTTATTTTTAATTTACTTTATTTATTTGACTGTGCTGGGTCTTAGTTGCAGCAGGCGGGATTTTTAGTTGTGGCATGTGGGATCTAGTTCCCTGACCAGGGATTGAACTTGGGCCCCCTGTGTTGCTTGGGAGTACAGAGTCTTAGCCAATGGACCACCAGGGAAGTCCCACCACTCTCCTAATTTCTAACATCATACATCAGTTTGCCTATTTGAATTTTTGTATAAATGAAGTCAGACAACATGTACTCTTTTGCTAGTGGTCTTTTTAATTCACCATTAAGTTTGTGATATTCATGTATGTAGCAGTAATTAATTCATTCTTGTTCCACTATAGAACATTCTTGTTCCACTATAGAACTAAACTTGGTTTATCCAACTTTAATGTTGATGGACTCTTGCTTGTTTTCATTTTTTTGGCCATTACACATGATGTTGTTACAAAGCTAAACCTGGCCTCTGATGAACAGATGTAGGTACTCCTGTTGGCTGGCATGCTCTTTTTCACTTTTTGCCTGGTGACTCTGTGAACCTTTTCAATCTGAATCTTTGTGTTTTCAGTTTAGAGAAATTTTTTCTTATATTCTCTGTACTATTTGGTTTCAGTTCATGTCTTTCTGTTTGTATTCATCCTTTTTGGCTGGGCACCTTTTCCTTGGCTGCCTCATCATATTTAAGAGTGAGGCACTTAAAACCAGAGAGATCCGTGTGTGAGGGAGCACTTGCTGTAGGGTCATGAGATTGCCAGATATGCTGTAGGTGGACAACAAAATGTCAATTTATAGACTTTTCCTCTTTGGCAGGTATTTCCTCAGAAAGAAAGCCTTCACTCTGGGCTCCAACCAATAGAAAGGGTTGAGCGATCTCACCATTCAGGATGAAGTTTTCTTATTTTCCATGTTTCTCAGCAAGATACATCATCCTTGTTCTCAGCAGTGTTCAGTATCCATGAGTCTAGAGCACTGTCCAATGTGGTAGCCAGTAGCCACACGCAGCTAGTTAAATTCAAATGAACTGAAATTAAATGAGAAATACAGTTCCTCACATTGACTGTTTAGCCATTTGATGATGGATGACTCTGATATAAAACATTTCCATCACCACAGAAAATCAATTAGGCAGTGCTGGAGAGTGAGCCCAATGTTTCATGTTTGGGGAGAAGTAGTTTCTTAGCTATACTGCTGGATAAAGGGTCTAAAAATTTGATTACTTTTTATATAATTTTAAAATTTACAGTAATTCTTTAATTTTCTATCTCACTCAAAACCCAGTGTCAGAGGTACTCCAAGATCCCCATTTCTTGAAATTTGACTTAACCAATACTAAGAATCTGCCTGCGATGCAGGAGACCCCAGTTTGATTCCTGGGTGAGGAGAATCCCCTGGAGAAGGGATAGGCTACCCACTCCAGTATTCTGGCCTGGAGAATTCCATGGACTGTATAGACTGGACACGACTCAGTGACTTTTGCTTTCACTTGGCCAATAATTTGGCCGCCTGATGTGAAGAGTCAACTCATTGGAAAAGACCCTGATGCTGGGGGAAGGAGGTGACAGAGGATGAGATGGTTGGATGGCATCATCAACTCAATGGACATGAGTTTAGCAAACTCCGGGAGATGGTGAAGGACAGGGAAGCCTGGCACGCTGCAGTTCATGGGGTCATAAAGAGTTGGACCAGACTTAGTGACTGAACAGCAACAACAGTCCCTACTGCAGCAAACACACTTGTAGGCAGTAGGTTTCAGCTTTCTGCAGCTAATTACCACTTATCCATCTGTCTCCCATCTTCCAAAATGTATTTATACCTAGTCTACTCCTTTACTATCTGTTTACTATACTGGTCTATTCCTTTACAATGGGTTTTAGGCAGGGAGCAGAAATAAACATGTTCTAACTGCTATGTTAAACTGCAAGTCCTCCTGAGAACATTCTTAATGTGACTAACAACACAGTGAGTGGGTAAAAAGCAGTCTGTTGTTAAGCTTTGTCAAGCAGAATTTCCCCAAGATTTGTTCCTAAATGTTACAGTTTTCATAAAATTTTATCATCTCTGATTTTTAAAAGTCTATTGCTTTATTCTATTTTCTGAATATTATTTGAGACCTTTCTGCAGGTAAGACACTCATTCTAGTTATTTTCTTACTTTATCTTTTCATTTCATGAAAAATATTGCTGCTGAACTTTCTTAGTGCAAGTTTAATAATTATGCACAGGGCAGGGTTAGGGGTTCCCAGGTGGCTCAGTGGTAAAGAATCCACCTCCCCAGCAGGACACACAGGTGTGATTCCTGGGTCGGGAAGATTCCCCTGGAGAAGGAAATGGAAACCACTCTAGCATTCTTGCCTGGGAAATCCCATGGAGAGAGAAGCTAGGTGGGCTACAGTTCATGGGGTCACAAAGAGTCGGACACAACTAAATAACAGCAACATAAGGCAAGGTTATTTTCAGTTGACTAAATGTTAACATACTTTACCCACAGCCTGAAGCAGAGCAAACCAGTTGAGCCCACCTATACAAGTTAGACCCTGGTCAACCTTGAGTTGTATGAGAATAAACAGATATTGATGTAAATCACTGTGTTTGGGGTGATTTATTACAAGGCATTATTACTGCAATAGCTGCCTAATATCATGAGAAAAGAGTCTTTACAAACAGGATTTAAGCATCTAGAAAAAAATAAAGTATTTGTGTTCAGGAAAAAGTAAAAATTCTCACTCAACAATGGAAAACCTTTTTCTCATCATTTGTTGTATTTTATGTCAAGGCGTTTTCCTAACAGAATTTGCCAGAGGAGCGCCACTAGGTTTCAGGTTTCTAAATTGTGACATAAGCACCGGTCATGGAAAACCAGGACATCACAAATATTCTTTTCTTTCCACCAGGAAGGATATTTTATTAATAAGCAGTGACAAGTATGCAAATTACATGAAGATCTGTGTACCTCTTTCCCCAAAGATAAATTATACACATTGTAACAAAAAGAGACTATGTATTGTTTGCAAAATTCTTATAAGAGTAGTCATTCTTTGCCCAGAATTACGCTTGGTTGCTTCTCAGTGTTTCCACCAGCTTGTGAGAAGGTGTCACTCAGGACCTGGAGTTGTTGCCCCAAGGTACATATAAGAGTCAGAACACTTCTTCCAGGGAAGCAGCTGCCCGCAGAGCCGTGCTGTGATCATGGACTAAATCCTCAGGGTCCCTGAGACTGAATGAACCACTCTTTTGGAAGTGCTGACCTTGGACAGCCATGGCCATTGTGCAGAGAGCTGGAAACGGTCACTATTAAGAGTCTCTAATAGTAAATAAAGGGGACAGTGTGAGCCCCTTTTAATGCTTTCTCTTTCAGTATCCCAGAATTTTAGTTTTACTGAAATCAAAAGAACTGGAGAAAGATCTGGCCAGACTGGGACTGTATCCTTGTATCTGGCTAATCCTAATACAACACTTGAATGCATGCATGCTCAGTCATTTCAGTTGTGTCCGACTCTTTGTGACCCCATGGATTGTAGCCCGCCAGGCTTCTCTGTCCATGGGATTCTCCAGGCCAGAATACTGGAGTGAGTTGCCATGCCCTTCTCCAGGGTGTCTTCCTGACTCAGGGATGGAACTCCAGTGTCCTGTGGCTCCTGCACTGCAGGCGGATTCTTTACCAACAAGCCACTGGGAAGCTCAAAACACCTGAGTAATAAACACTAACTTGTAGACACTAACCTGTAGAGCATGTGAGCTTAGATGGTTCGACAAGTTAATATTCATATTTACTGGAAAGATTCCAAATGGAATATGTGTGAATACTATTTTAAAATTTCATGTTTTCTTTAAAACATTAAAGGGAAACTTGTTACAAAGAAAAGGGTTAACACCAGTCCTATTACCTGCAGGGACCTGTGACCCCTGTGGGAAGTCATACATATTCACTGGTCCATACTTCATTCATGTATGTAAAAGCTATGGAGTTCTGGCCTTGCACTGCTGCTGCTAAGTTGCTTCAGTCGTGTCCGACTCTGTGTGACCCTACAGACGGCAGCCCACCAGGCTCCCCCGTCCCTGGGATTCTCTAGGCAAGAGTACTGGAGTGGGTTGCCATTTCCTTCTCCAATGCATGAAAGTGAAAAGTGAAAGGGAAGTCGCTCAGTCGTGTCCGACTCTCCGTGACCCCATGGACTGCAGCCTTCCAGGCTCCTCCGTCCATGGGATTTTCCAGGCAAGAGTACTGGAGTGGGGTGCTGGCCTCGCACTAGATTGTGCTGAATGCTAGGAACACAAGGGGGTGGCTCTCACAGGGCTTATGTAAAGTCAGAGGAGAAGAGCAGAGAGACAGGTGTAATAGGTCTGTGGCTGAGTGGGAGGAGAGCACATGCTTTCCTAACAGGATCGGGGAGGGACGCCAGGGCCAGAAAATCTAGATTGAGTCCTGGCTTCTTCTGTGTTTTCCTTGCTTAGGGAGTCTCTTTCAGTAACTGCCTCTCATTTATCCGCTTCCTCTGTTCAGCTTGGGGCTTCCCAGGTGGTGCTAGTGGTAAATAACCCACCTGCCAATGCAGGAGACATAAGAGACACAGGCTCTATCCCTGGGTCGGGAAGATCCCCTGGAGGAGGCCATGGCAACCCACTCCAGTATTCTTGCCTGGAGAATCCCATGGACAGAGGAGTCTGGTAGGCTGCAGCCCAGGGGGTCGCACAGAGCCAGACATGACTGAAGTGACTTAGCATGCATTTGTTCGGCTCAGTACCCACCAAAGGACTGCTCCCTCCTCTAGGGACCTTCTGGTGTTACACCCAGGCCGCCTCTCCCTGTGCCAGAGTATGAGCAATGTCTAGGTGAGCTTGGCTTCAGTACCATATTTATTCTGTCACTGCTTCTCAAGCACAAGCATCGCTTCTGAGAGGAAATTTTACATGGAGAGTTCATGTTATGTGAAATATAAAGGTTTCCTACTTTGCAAGTCGTACGTAAATACACATTTCATGTATTAAGCTTACTGAGAAGTAGAAATACCTGTACTTTTTAAACTGAGACAATAAACTAGCTGGTGGAAGACAAGTCACAAGTCTAGACACAGCTGTTAGATTTTAAAAAGTGCAGGTACTTTAAGCGGCACTACCCTGGCACGTGCTCAGTGCAGACTGCATGTCAACCAGCCCAACAGGTGTTAGGAGACAGATGTTCACCAAATGCTTAGCCCTCAGGGAGAAAACATGAACAAAATACAGAGCACATGCCCCTGAGTCTCAGCAACTGAAGAAAGCATTTTACTATCCACTGTCCTGATTTCTAAAAACTTCAAAAGTTTGTTGAGTCCTTACTTACTATATGCCGAGCACTATCAGATATGCTGTTGAAAGATAAATAAACCCTGATGTATAAATCAATCTCTTAAATTTACCCGTTGTGGCTAAAGAAGTTCTAGAACTAATTTTATCCTTCACAAATCTTGCTTTTTCCTTTGGGTTTAAAAGATTCATAGAAGTGAACCAAGTTGGCGTTCTCACGAACTTACTGAAATTGATTACCAAGCCCAGTGATTCTTCTGTCCTGTGGAGTCTAAAAGTGGTCTTCTCCCCTTTATCTTTGGCACCGTTTTCCTTCAGGCCTACAGAATTTTGTCATCTGAACTAGTTCATGATTTCTTATGAACTCATTTTTCCGCCAAAATTTTGCCCCATTCTAATTCATTCTTGTTAACCAGCCGCTAATGTGATCACATAAAACACTGATGGTGGGTGGCCACTTTCACTGTCAGCCTGGTGCCTTCAGGACACAGTCCAGACAGGCCCACGTGGCTCCCAGCATCTCTGGCCTCGCTTGCCATTCCTCTTCCGTGAACATTCTGTGTTCCAGTCACACCTAACTGCTCGCAGTTAAAAAAAAAAGTTTAGTGTGTGTGTGTGTGTGTTTATTTTTGCCATGCCAAGTGGCATATAAAATCTTAGTTCCCAAAGCTGGGATAGAACCTTCACCCCCTGCATTGGAAGGTGGACTCTCAACCACGGGAATGCCAGGAAAATACATTATTTACCTCCTTTTACCTCCTTTCTCTCTCTCTCTCACTAGATATACATATATATATATGTGTGTGTGTGTATATATATATATATATATTTTTTTTTTTTTGGCCACACTATGGCATCACAATTTTTGAAAAGCCCCAAGTTTCCTCCTGCCTTGGTGTCTCTGTCACAATCTCAGACTGCTCCTCCTCATATTCTCCCAACCTCTTCCAGTGGCCCCCAGTTGATTAACTTTTCCTTCCAATTTTTTATTGGAAAATTTCAAAACGTTTAGTACAATAAACACCTATACATCCTTCACTTACATTCATGAATTGTTAACATTCTGCCACATCTGTGTTCCTTTCCCCCCAGTACCCCCACCCACAGGGGTTTACTTTTGCCGAATCATTTGAGAGGAAGTTGCAGACATTAGGACACTTTATACTCTTAAACAGTGGCAGACTTTATTTTCCTGGGCTCCCAAATCACTGCAGATGGTGACTGCAGCCATGAAATTAAAAGACGCTTGCTCCTTGGAAGAAAAGCTATGACCAACCTAGACAGTGTATTAAAAAGCAGAGACATTATTTTGCCAACAAAGGTCTGTATAGTCAAAGTTATGGTTTTTCCAGTAGTCATGAATGGATGTGAAAAATGGACCATAAAGAAAGCTGAGTGCTGAAGAACTGATGCTTCTGAACTGTGGTGTTGGAGAAGACTCTTGAGAGTCCCTAGGACTGCAAGGAGATCAAACCAGTCAATCCTAAAGGAAATTGACTCTGAATATTCATTGGAAGGACTGATGCTGAAGTTCCAATACTTTGGCCACCTGATGCAAAGGACTGACTCACTGGAAAAGACCCTGATGCTGGGAAATACTGAAGGCAGGAAGAGAAGGGGATGACAGAGGATGAGATGGTTGGATAGCATCACTGACTTGATGGACATGAGTTAGAGCAAGCTCTGGGAGTTGGTGATGGGAGAATGGTGTGCCATAGTTTATAAGGTTGCAAAGAGTCAGACAGGACTAAGCGACTGAACTGAAATGATATTCTTAAACTGCTCAGCATGTTAAGTCCTAAAAAGAAAGCATTCTCTTACATAACCAGAACACAATGAGCACACTCAGGAAAATTAACCTCAAAATACTAAAGTTTAATTGGAATATGCAGTCAATATTCAGATTTCTCCCAATTTCCCAACTGGCTATCATTCATCATTCAAGACTGAGCTCAAGTCAACTACATGCCAATAAGGGGGACTTCCTTGGTTCAGTGGCTAAGACTCCATGCTCCCAATGCAGATGTCCAGGGTTTGATCCCTGGTTGGGGAACTAACTCCTACAGACCACAAGAGTTCATAGGCTGCAACTAAAGATCCTGTGTGCCATGACAAGATCCTGTGGCACAGCCAGATAATTTTTTTTTTAAAATATACTCCCAATAAAAATGTTTTCAAAAATGACTAAGCTCTAGAAGAAGGACATGCCCTTCTCTCACACACACACAATGCATCAGGTGTCTCTATTCCTCGTTTTTACTGCCCTTCGCATATTTTTATGGAAGCAATTCCATAAAACACTATCACACTGTCTCTTTCCTTTCTGCAGTATTTGATGCTCACCTAGACTCATTTCAACTTCTCTTGCATGCTGTGAGTACCTGGCATTAGCATGAACAAATGAATGAATGAACATCTGAGATGCGCATTCCACTCTCTCATTTTAACTGGTCAATGTGTCTCACAGCCTCTGGGCGCCACTCGTGTCTCCTCAATTTCACCACTTATTTCAGAAGCTGCCACGGGTGCCCGTCATGCACAGGCTTTTACTAGCCTTGTGCAGATATAACCTGACAGCACCTCGCTTTGAGCCTGTGCTGTGAACTCCCGGTTCTGGCCCCAGGGTTATGCTGGAGTGGGAGCAAAGGATTCCAGTGAGAACCATTTGGCCTTCAATCTGGCACGTACAATCTGGAAACCAGGCTGTGGAGCTCTCTAGGGCCACACTTGTCCATTGAGAGACAGGAGCTCATGGGAAAATGCTTCCCCCACTTCTGACCCCAGGGTGGCTCATTCTGAGGTGTATTCTGTAAGGTGATTCAAAAACTCCCACAGGATCCAGTTGCAGATACTCAAGAGTGCGTGCATGCTCAGTAACTTCAGTCGTGTCCAACTCTTTGCGACCCCATGGACTGTAGCCCACCAGGCTCCTTTGTCCATGGGATTCTCCCAGCAAGAATACTGGAGTGGGTTGCCATTTCCTCCTCCCGGGGATCTTGCCAACCCAGGGACTGAACCCACATCTGCTATGTTTCCTGCATTGGCAGGCCAATTCTTTACCACTAGTGCCACCTGGGACGCCCAGTAGATACAGATAATGGTTGCCATTTGAAGAGGATCCATGGATGGGCTTTCCCTCCTTGCTGGGGTCATTCCGCTCATCTCTCACAGTCTGTTCCCTGGGGTCAATTCTCAAACAAGCTACCTGCACTCGAGTCTTTGGGACAGTCTGCTTTCAGCAGAGTCCAGACCAGCACCGTTTTGGTAAAGGGACAAGAACACAGGTTTGGAAATCAGACAGATCTGAACCCAAATTTGGTCATTCACCAGCTATGATCTTGAGCTGGTAATTTAACTTCTCTCAGTCTCACTTTCCTCAGCTTATAATGGAGGATAATAATACTTTGTAGGATTGTGATAATTAGAAATTAAAAATTTCTTCCTGGGACTTCCCTGACGGTCCAGTGATTAGGACTCTGTGCTTCCACTGCAGAAGGGAAGGGTTTGATCCTGGTCTGGTGGCACTAGTGGTAAAGAACCCGCCTGCCAGTGCAGGAGATCCGAGAGACGCAGGTTTGATCCCTGGGTCAGGAAGATTCCTTGAAGAAGGGCATGGCAACTCACTCCAGTATTCCAGGACAATCCTACGGAGAGAGGAGCCTGGCTCAGTCCATATGGTGGCAAAGAGTCAGATTTGACTGAAGCGGCTGAGCACACATCCTGGGTTTGTGATCCCACAACTAAGATCTCACATACCGTGTAGCATGGCTAAAAAAAAAAAATTCCTTCCCTTCCTCACATATAGTGTGTGTGTATATATACATAAACCTCTAGACTAATAACAAACATAAAAAACAATGTTGGATATCTGTTCAGCCTAGGAACCATCTTCTTCCTTTCCATTTCTCTTAAAACCTAACACTCCTCCCCCGCCTCAGTTTCTTGGGTGTGGGCTCATGTGCTCACGTTTTTACTGGGAAACTTCGTGATCCTTCCCTCTAACTAGAGCTGATTGGACTGTGAGTAGATTCTCTATTTCAGGAAACTGAAATTCAGATTAAAAAAAAAAAGTAGTTAACTTCTCATGTGGCTTTAGCTATAAAATATAAACCCAGGCTGTGTGAATTGGTCATACTCAGCCATGTGGATGAAGAAGCACAAAAATCCAGTCTATAGAAAGAAGTAGGACTTCCCTAGTAGTCCAGTGGCTAAGACTCAGGGTTCAGTTCTTCGTCAGGGAACTAGGTTTCACAAGCTGCCACTGAGAGTTCGCGTACCGCAACTAAAAACGACCCCTGTGTGACTAAGACCCAGCACAGCCAAGTAAATAAATAAATACTTGTAAAAAATAGAGAACAGGTTTTTGTTTTTAAAGGAGCAAATGTGAAGCATAGTGCTTCATTATGGTATGTCATGAAGCAGCAGAAACAAGCAACAGACAGGACTCAGAGCTTCCTGGAGTCTTGATGACTCCCAGTTCCAGCGTCCTTGCCCTTCTTGAGGCCCAGCTATATTCTTCTGTTTACATATCTTTTTTTGCATTGGCTAATTTTAGTTAGTTAGGTTTATTAGCAACCAAAGTTTTAACGAATGCACCAAATATACTAATAGCTGAAATAAACAATGTGTAAGATCATTTTTGAAAATAACCATCCAAAATTCAGGAAAAGGCAAACCACGTTTCACAATATAATGTAACCTGTGTGTGTGCTCAGTTGCACTGACTCTTTGCAACCCCATGGACTGCAGCCCTCCAGGCTCCTCTGTCCATGCAATTTTTCAGGCAAGAATACTAGAGCAGGTTGCCATTTCCTACTGCAGGGGATCTTCCCAACTCAGGGATTAAACTCGAGTCTCTTGGGTCTCTTGCCTGCATTGGTAGGTGGATTCCTTAACACTGCCACCACCTGAGAAGCCTGTAACTTAGTAAATCTAAATTTCAGGAAGAAATTCTCAATCTGGAGGTGAGAAACTTAAGAAGTATAGCATCAATATCTTATAGGAATATGTTGTCTTAAGATTTTCAAAGCCTTGGGACCTCAGAAGTAGTCTTAATCAAAACCTCTATTCAGGGACTTCCCTGGTGGCCTAATGGTTAAGAATCCACCCTGCAATGCAGCAGATGCAGCTTCAGCCCCTGGTCAGGGAACTAAGATCCCACATGCCACAGAGCAACTAGACCTGACACAGCCAAATAAATAAATATTAAAGAAAAAAAACCTGTATTCATTACCATAAAACCATAGTCAAACCAGAAAGTACAGGGATTACTATGCTTGAAATATTTATCTGTATCACACAAAATACTCCAGGTTGCTTACACACCTAGTGGGAAATGAGAATTATTCAGAAGAAAAATTCTACTTTCTCAATAGGAGAAGTGTTGGAAAGTTGCAAAGACCTCAGAAAAACAGCAACTTTTAGAAAGAGCTACCACACTTGTCAAAAATCAGGAGGCACTAGCAAGTCTTCAAAGAGAGAATTCATTAAAACAGTTTATTGAATTCTGAAGGCAGTCAAATTAATTTACTTACACTACAGATTAAAAACAAATTCATATTCTAATGTTTTTAACATCATAGCTTTTAATGATTTCATGTAAATATTTTAAACATGCATAGTAGGGGAGAGTAATAATTATATAACATGATTTTATAGGCTAATAAAATTTCCATTGAATTTCACACTTTGCCAATTTACCTTTTTCCCACATTTTCATCTTTATTTTTAAACAGGCAGTGTTCTAATGGAAGTAAGTCCCCCAACCTTAAAAAAAAAAAATCCTTTGGTTGCTGAATATCAGTCTCAATAAAGTAATCTCTAAGAATTTAATTCTAAATAAAATCATAGTGATTCTCAACACAAGTTCCAGGGCTATAAAAACTAATGCCTAGTCTGTATTATTTTATGCTATTATTTATTTTTTATGTGTGCATTGAGTCTGAAAGGCAGAGATCATGCTTTATATCTCTTGTATGTGTCCAATGCCAAGTTGATCAAAGAATCCTGGGTTTACAGAATCACCTTGAAATTACATGGGCCTTGGAGGTCATCTAGCCCAATCCACTACCATCCTACTTTATCAACAGCCAGCCTTTGCAAAAACACTTCTAGGGGAAAGAATGCCTTGATGCCAGGATAAACAACTTCATTAACCATGACAAAGCTAATTGGTACATAATTATTTCTTTTAAAAAATATGTATTTATTTATTTGGCTGTGCCAGGTTTTAGTTTTGGCACAGAGGATCTTTGACCTTCCTTGCAGCATTTGGGATCTTTAGTTGGGGCACACAGGATCTAGTTCTCTGGCTAAGAATTGAACCCAGGCCCCCTGCACTGAGAGCTGAAAGTCTTAGGCACTGGACCACCAGGGAAGTTCCTGTCATTATTTCTTGTTGTTGTTTAGTCGGTAAGTCATGTCAGACTCTTTGCGACCCCTTGGACTGAAGCCTGCCAGGCTCCTCTGTCCATGGGATTCTCCAGGCAAGAATACTGGAGTGGGTTGCCATGCCCTCCTTCAGGGGATCTTTCTGACCCGGGGATGGAACCCATATCTCCTGCATTGGCAGGCAGATTCTCTGCCACTGAGCCACCAGGGAAGCTCTTGCTAGCTCCAGAGAAACATAAATTAAAACAACTGGGCTTTGAGTAATAATACTAGTTCTCAGTGAAACATCAAGTCTATTTCCAGCAGCCATGGGCTATGAATCCTTCCTCCAAAGATGATCTGACAGATAAAGTCAAATCTTAGTGTCCCATACATACTCCCAATGTTAATCCTCAAAACTTGTTTTATCTTAGCTGCTATACCAAATTACCATAGCCTGGGTGGTTTAGACAACAAACACTTATTTTTCACAGTTCTGGAGGCTGGAAGCCCAAGATCAGGGTGTTGGCATGATAAATTTCTGGCAGAAGCCCTCTTCCTGGTAACAGCTGGTCTTTGTGTACCCATGCTCACGAGAAGAGCAGAGAGAGAGAGAGAGAGAGAGAGAGAGAGAGAGATACGAAGCAAGCTCTCGTCGTCTTATAAGGGTGCTAACACCATTAATGAGGGCTCCACCTCCTGACCTAATTACCACCTATTACTATCACATTAAGTAAGGTTTCAACCTATGCATTGTGGGTATCCACTGCAGAACTATGGATGTTCTCTTCTCCGTGTCCCCTAGAGCAATGGTTCCCAATGTGTTACCCTGGACTGGCTTCATTGGCAGCACTGGGAAAGTTGTAGAAATGCATATTCTCAGGCCCCACCTCAGACCTACTTACTGAGTCAGAAGCTGGCAGTGGAGCCCCACAGTGGATTTTAATAAGCCTCCAGAAGATTCTGCTGCATCATTCAAGTTTAAAGATCACCACTGCAGACTAGATTATGCCCTTGAGAGTAGGGACCAAGACTTGTTAAAAGTTGAAATCGTGACACACAGCTCATTGTTGAATACACGAATAGCCTACGCATTTCCCCAGAAAACTCCAATCTATCATTATGTTTTAAAATTAAAAATATCTTTTGAGTACTTCACTAGAAATAGGTGAATCTGTTTCTGGCATCTCTCCTAGGTGCAGTCACTAAATTGGTATTGCTGTTCTTCAGTCACTTAAGTCGTGTCTGACTCTGTGATCCCATGAACCACAGTAAGCCAGGCTTCCCTGTCCTTCACTATCTCCCGGAGCTTGCTCAAGCTCATGTCCATTGAGTTGGTGATGCCATCCAACCATTTCATCCTCTGTTGCCCTCTTCTCCTCCTGCCCTCAGTCTTTCCCAGCATCAGGGTCTTTTCCAGTGAGTTGGCTCTTCACAATAGGTGGCCCAATTACTGTAACTTCAGCTTCAGCATCAGTCTTTCCAATGAATATTCAGGGTTGATTTCCTTTAGAATTGATTGATTGTCGGCTCCTTATTGCAAAACTCAGACTTAAATTGAAGAAAGTAGGGAAAACCAGTAGACCATTCCGGTATGACCTAAATCAAATCCCTTATGATTATGCCATAGAGGTGACTAAATTGTTACGTTTCCATTATCTCTTAGATTAGGATTTCTCAACTTTGATACTATTAGCATTTGGACCAGATCATTCTCTATTATAGGGGTCTCTGTGATGTTTGGCAACATCCTTGGCCTCTGCTCACTAGATGCCGGTAGCACCTACTCAATTGTGAGCATCAAAAAAGTCCCCACACATTGCCAGATGTCCCCAGGGTTTGGGGACAATGCTATTCCCTGTTGAGAACCACTGCTTTAGATCATTCCGTACCAATGGAGATGAGGTACTCACCTCACACCAGGGATGGTTGCTTTCTGTGCTCTTAGAATGGCTAGGGAAGCACACAGGGGTAGCTGGGGGCAGGGTGGGGGGGGGGCTGGTGGTGGTGGTGGTTTCTCACCTTGACAACAGTCATTTACAAAACAATGGACAGTTTTACAGGTTAAGGCCATAGTCCCAGATGGCCACAGTTTCAATGCTGATTTTCAGTGCTTTCTCAAAGAACAAACGCAAATAATCTGTCAAAATTATGAAATGATGGAGCCTCCTCTGGTGGTCCAGTGGCTAAGATTCCAAGCTCTCAGTGCAGGGGTCTGGGTTCCATCCCTGGTCAGGGAACTAGATCCCACACGCTGCAGCTAAGAGTCTGAGTGCCACAGCTAAGAATCCTGCACGCCATGATGAAGATCGAAGATCCCGGGTGCCAAAACAAAGACCCAGTGCAGCCAAATAAACATATGTATTTTTCAAAAATATGAAATGATGGTCAGACTCAAACCAACTGTGTACTCTTCCACAACACGGCACACCAAAGAGGAGTATTCATCAACGTACTTGTGGTAGAATGCCTACTCTTAACACATGAGATCTAAATCTAGATAGCTACATGTGAAAAATATGATCTTTAAGACAGTAAAATGGAATTCCGTTTCAAAAAGATGGGCACCTGGAATGCTGTTAAGTTCTGCTGCTGCTTGAGTAAGGCAAAACTGAAGAAATTTTACAAAAATGTATTTAAGCCCAAGACTCTATATCACTACCAACAGGAGGCTGAGAAGGAGACTGTACATAAAAAGGCTAAAAATATCTCCATTTGGAAATAGCAGATTGTGAAAGAGTATATGACCGACAGACATTAAATATTAAGGGCATGACTAAGATGTGTGTGCATTCATTCACCACAGTCTCACATTCACAAAGGCAGGCAGTGCAGTGTGATGGATGACTGCAGTTTACGCGTTAAGATCTCAGGTGCCCTAACAGCAGGCCCCTAACATAGGCTCTCACAGCATTCACCAGAATTCCGAAGTACTTAGTTATCTGTGTGATTATTTGATTGTCTCTCTTTTCCTTGAACCCTGGAAACCCCAGGAGGGCAGGGATTATATTCTACTCATCACTGCAGCTCCACCGTGTATATAGCTCAAGAAATGTTTGTTGAATGAATAAATGAAGAAAGAGGGGAGGGCAAAGAAGCTGTAAAGGAAAAAGCTAGAAAGGTGGGAGAAGTACTTGGGGCAAATTCGAAATAGGTAGATCAAAGGAGAGAAAAATCTAAGGAGGGTGATCAGCAGTGTCTCATGTCACAAAGGCTCACTGAAAGATAAAGACGACAAACTGTTAACTGGTTTTGGCAAACATGGGGCTTGTTGGCAAGTCAGCAAGAACTATTTTATCAGTTTTGGGAAGAGAAGTTAATGGTAATGGACTGAGGACAGGAAGTGGGGACAGTCAATTACTGGCCACTCTTTCAAGAAACTTGAACCTGAAGGGAAGTAGAGCTGAGTCCATGGCTATAACAAGAGGTGGAGTCAGGCACTGTCTTTTCTGTGTAAGAGTGTAACACTGGGTGAAACTAGTTGAGGTGAAAGCCAGTATCAACAAAGTAGTTAGTTACAACACATTCCTGAAAAGCTTGGAAGGAACTGGATTGGGCTTAAAGAGATGGAGGCACATTTCTTCCCCTAAAACAGAAAATAAGGAAGATTGGGTGAGTTCTCATATAAGTAAAATTTTAAGTGTTGAGGAGGAGGCTCAGAAAGTTCTAGCATGATGCCCTCATTCCTCAATCTCTATCCTCCTTCCAAAAAAATTTTTTTTCTCAATTTTGGTCGAGCCTTGCAGTTGCAGAATCTTAGTTCCTCGACCAGGGATTGAACCCTGGCCCTCAGCAGCAAGAGCTCGGAATTGTAACACTGGACTACCAGGGAATTCCCCCACCCATCTTTATTAATGTAAAACAGGTTGCAAAGTCAATAGCTAGGAGAGAGGACTATAAATATAAAAGGATTAGAAAAAGTGCTAAAAATTTGGAGTAACTACTTAGACCAGCAGAGGTTGGAATCCATAAATTGGAACTGGCTTCAGGTCACAGTTATACTTGTGGAACAAGAGACAGGACAGCAAGGCAGTCAAAGAAATGAAAGATTTGTAAGTTGAAGATAGCTAGAGCTGGTGTGAGGAGGGATGCATCTAGACAAGGAGGGAGGAGGAATGACAGGGTTTATTTGTTCACCCTGAATTCAAAGAACTCAAGTGCTTTAAGTAGGGAAGTGACAGATTTAAGAAGACTGAGAAATATTTGCCAAAAAAAAAAAAAGAAAGCAAGAAAACCAAGGCATTCTGGAACCAGGGGAGCCAAGAGAAGAGAGCGTTTCATGAAGGTGGAAATGGCCAATGACTTCCTTGTCTGGAGCTCAGAATGGGGAGGCCACACTAATCTGGTGGTATTAAATCCTAGAGGTAGCTGAAATTATACAGCCTGTGTGTGTTGAATGAGAAAAGGGACCAGGAGGGGCTCCTTAGTGCTCTGGACATCATATGGGGCAGTGGTTGGAATACAAGAAAAGCTTCAAAGGAGACTGGACAACAGTCACCAGACAGGTGGCACCGGACTCAGGGAAGCTAACAGAAGAGGTTTCCAGAAGGAAGAATGAACCAATGACAGTGAGACTGCTGCCAAACACTGGTGACAAGGAAATCTCTGAGGACCCCGCTGAAAGCAAAGTCAGTGAAGTTGTAGGAAAGAAGACAGATTACTTTGGATGAAGATGGAGAAGAGTGAGAAGTGTGTGTGTGTGTGTGTGTGTGTGTGTGTGTGTGTACAGAGCGGATTCTCTTCTAAGACCTTTAAGAACTGCAGTTCGAAAGAAGAAAGGGGAGTGGTTGGAAAGGAACACGTGGCTGAGGAAGACTTTATCAGGCAGAAGATACTTAAGCACATTGAAATGTTGGTGGGACGGATTTATAGATCTGAAGCGAGACCTCATTCTTGGCAACAGTGGGGCCAGGATATGACCAATACGTTTAAAGAGGATAGAACTGCTCATGGGGTTGGTCGGAGGAGGTGCTGCTATTGCAAAAGGAGGGACTTAGCCCTGATGACAGGGCTAAGCAAATCGAGGAGAATTTATTTTCTTCTGTTAGCACCTAAACTATGGGGTTTCAATAGGGTTATGGTTAAGAAGATTTATAGAAGGCTTAAGATCATGAGATGAGTTCCAGAAGAGAAAAGGAAGTCAATTAGGCGTTGATGATGTCCTGCGTCTGAGCCAGAACTGGGGTGGACGTTCCAATCTGGAGTCAGCTCAGCGCCCAATGCTTTGGGCTCCACGTAGCAGTGGGAGCAGGAAGTCTCTTGGCCTTGCATTCTGAGGACAACTACTCAAGCACATTTCACTAGAACAAGGAAGATTTGATGCAAGGTCAAACTGACTCCCGCATTTACAGAAGCATCTAGAAGTTCTCTTGTTTAAAGAATAGGGGGAAACTCCCACACATTTCATTCTGATGGAGAATCCCCTACACTGCCTGCTGCTGCTGCTGCTAAGTTGCTTCAGTCGTGTCCGACTCTGTGCAACTGCATAGACGGCAGCCAACTAGGCTCCCTCGTCCCTGGGATTCTCCAGGCAAGAACACTGGAGTGGGTTGCCATTTCCTTCTCCAATGCATGAAAGTGAAAAGTGAAAGTGAAGACGCTCAGTCCTGTCCGACTCGTAGCGACCCCATGGACCACAGCCTCCCAGGCTCCTTCATCCATGGGATTGTCCAGGCAAGAGTACTGCAGTGGGTTGCCATTGCCTTCTCCCTACACTGCCTGGCCAATATTAACAATATTGCCTGGATATTAAATAATACAACATTTTCTTTCATTTGGTACCTTTTAGCCATGTGCTTCAAAGCCCAGGGGCTATTTTTCTGCAAACTTACATTTAGATTCCAGTCAAAAGTAACCTGGGACCTTCTATGTTAGAGGTGTCTTTAACAAGTGTACATGGGAGAAATATATTAATCAATTGAGGATAAAGCCTGAGATATGGTTTAAGAATTTTATGTATCCAGTTCATTTATTAACAACTTCTTCATGCTTTATTAACTGGTTTTTGACTCTATAACTGCACTCTTCCTTAATTTACAAGCCAGTAAAAGTTAAAATAGTAACTGGAAAACCTATCTTGGTTTTCAATAAAGAGTTTATTTTAATAACTTCAGGGGCATTGTGCCCAAAACGTTTTAGCTGTGGAAATAAATTCAATTCACTTTAAAAAAAAAAAAAAGAATCAATTTTACAGAAGTGATAGCTTCTCAAAGGAAATGTAGACAAGTGATCAGGGACAGCACGTGCTTAAGATGCTAACCACTTCTCTGTGCTTATGAAGATGTTTTTCTTCCATTCCAAAGATGGCTGGTAGTAAATTTCAGTAGGTTTATGATAACTAAGAGTAATCATTTTTGCCCTAGAGAAAGGTTCTGCTGAGATTTTTCAACTGTGGTCAGTAGAGGCAATATTCCAGAAGTCATATTTTAAAAATATCCTTAGTACACTCAGCAGTTTTTCAAATAAGTACTTTCATCCCTCTAATATTCACGATAGCAATTTATCAAATTGTCCTGATGGTATAAACAACTCTACTCTATGATGCCTCTTGGTGACAGAAACTGGAGGCAGAAATAGAAGCTGAATGCTTAAATCTATAATCCTAAAACTCAGCATAGATCACTCAGTGTCAGTAGTTGTAGCAATTCTACTGCAAAATGAGTCAGTAAGCTCTAACCCCCTGCTTAACTATAGTCTCTGAATGAAGCAAATTTAAAATGAATAATGATAGCTGTAATAAATGCAGTACACAGTTCTTGTTGGGCACTGTGGCATCTCTTTACAGAGATTATCTCATAGTCACATTATTAACCTCACCTTAGAGATGAGAAAATTGTGGCTCAGGATAGTTACCTAAATTATACAAAAATCACAAAAAATATGTGAGTCTGGAACCTGAATCCAAATATGAATGGGTGTATACTAAGCTTCCATTTCTGAGTTTACATTAGGTCAATAAACTCACCTTTGGCCCTTTAAAATATTACTTGGCCCTGTGACCTACACAGGCAAGATTCACAAAACTACCACGTTTAAACGCCTGCTCCCTCACTGCCCAGTTACTGTGGAGGCTTCTAGAATGTGGCCATGGGAAATGCTATACACTTAGAGGTTTTAAATCTGAGGGCTTGAGAAAGCAAGAAACTGAAAAGCAGGCAGAGTCTAGGGGAGCAGGTTCCCAGGTTACCTCCTAGGGCCCAAAATACATGTCCCTTAAACTGCCGGAATATCTCCTTTCACTTCATAATACTGCATGAAATTCTGCCAAATTAGGACTTTATTTGGAAATCATCTCAATTTCTAATGTACATGCAAATCACCTGGTGTGCGTGTGTGCTTAGTTGCTCAGTCAGGTCTGACTCTTTGCGACCCCACTGGCTGTAGCCCACCAGGCTCCTCTGTTCATGGGATTCTCCAGGCAAGAATACTGGAATGGGTTGCCATGCCCTTTGCCAGGGGATCTCCCGACCCAGGGATCGAACCCGTGTCTCTTGCATCCCCTGCACTGGCAGATGGATTCTTTACCATTAGTGCCACATGGGAAGCCCAAAACACCTGAGGATCTTGTTAAAATTCAGAATCTGATTCAGTAGGTCAGGAGATGAGCCCAAGAGATTGTGTTTCAAACAAGCTCCCAGGTTTATGTTTGTGTTGCTGGGCTTAGGACCACACTTAGAACAGCAAGAATGTAGAACAGAGGTTCCCAACCTTTTTGGCACCAGGGACCGGTTTTGTGGAAGACAGTTTTCCAACAGACTACGAGAGGGGGCATGGTTTTGAGACGATTCAAGGGCATTACATCTATTTATGCATTTTATTTCTATTATTATTGCATCAGCTTCACCTCAGATCAGGCATTAGATCCTGGAGGTCAGGGGACCCCTGATGTAGATGTTTGATTTATATTCTCTGGACACCTGCCATGGTGTCTCATTTGGCCTAAACCTCTGCTTTGTACATACATAATAGTGGGAGGGATGAGTTGGAAATCAGCAAATTAGAAGGAGTACCTTGCTCTCTTATACCCTATTAGATGTGGGCATGTGGCTTGGGTCCAGACAACAAGAAACTTCTTTCCAGGTTCATGATCCTCATTGAGGCCACACTGCAAAGATGCAGTTTAGACAGTTTAGAGACAATTCCCAGCAAGAGTGACATTGAGAGTTCAGTGTCCATGGTGTCAGGGGCAGTGTCCTATGCAGACTGCTTCTTGGGTTGCCTGCTTCACTCTGTGGTCATTTCCTGAACACTGTGGAGTGTCTGCCAGTTACATGTGCTTGGGACATTGCCTTCAGCCCATAGGAGGGAAGCTGGGCAGCTATATAAGACGTTCCTACTTTCCCCGGGTCACAATACAGACTAGGGGGACAAGCTCAAGTTATCGATATTCTGAATTCCAAAACTCAGCATTTTGGTAAACACTGCAGTATAGCAAGAGTCAACATACTTTTTCTGGAAAGAGCCTGAGAGTAAACATTTCAGGCTTTCTCGGCCATGAATGGACCCTGCTGCAACTACTCAGCTCTGCCATTGGAGGGCATAAATAGCCGTGGACAATAAACAAGTGAGCTATGTGCCAATAAAACTTTATTTATGGGAATTTCATATACTATTCATGTGTTGTGAAATATTATTTTTCTCTTGATTTTTGTCCAATCGTTTAAAAAGGCAACCACCATTTTAAGCCTGCAGGCCATACAAAAACAGGTCTGGCCCACAGGCCGCAGTTTGATTTCCAATGTTTTGAAGCAGTAGTAACTTGATCCAATTTACAACAACAAATTTTTTCTCCTTGAAACAGTGCATTTATTTTTACCAATAAAACAGGAAGTTAGTATCTACACAATCCAGCATTTAGGTGACATTGCTTACTTTCTCAAAATTCTGATCTTTATGGAAATCAGTAATAGCAACTTAAAAGGTGAGCAGTGATAGACTGAGTAGTTGGCTGATTAAACATCTCCTAAAGAGTTCCTGGAATAGGAACCACACACATGCAATGCCCCTTTTCTGGGCAACTTGCTATGCATATTGGTGGGAAATTTTATCACATACAGTTGTGACCCTCTAGCAGCCTGGGGTTTTCTTGAACTAACCATAATTTTAGGTGGAACTACTAGGATCAAATTCTAAGTCTCAGGTAGAGTTTTAACAATGTCCTTTTAAAAGTCACAAGTCACATTCCTGTGGTGCACAAAATTAGGTGACTTCCTTATCTTTCCCTACTCAGCCCTTGCAGCCAATTTCCAGTGCTGCATTCAGACCAAAACCAAAAATGTCGAGAATACTAATCTTTTCCACTTACTTGTTAACCAAATTTCCAGTTCCATACACCTGATACATGGTAGGTGGCACTAGTAGTAAAGAACCTGCCTGCCAGTGCAGGAGACGTAAGACACACAGGTTCGATTCCTGGGTTGGGAAGATCCCCTGGAGATGGAAATGGCAACCCACTCCAGTAATCTTTCCTGGGAAATTCTATGGACAGAGGAGCCCAGGGGGCTACAGTTCATAGGGTTGCCAAGTCTGACACGACTGAAGTGACTTAGCATACACGGGGTCTGGTATATTCTTGCTACAAATGGGTTGATGGTAGTGAAGTGACTGAAGAGGCTAATATATACTGAGACCTTTGGATGTCTTCTTCAGCTGGTGCTCTTAGAACATTCCACCATGGCCCTCAAGCCCAAATCACAGGCATGCACTTCTAGCACCCCTGCTTGTTCTTTACCCAAACAGAGTTAATAGGCTTCAGAAATTAGATAGCACTGACATACTTGGAAAAGAAAGGGCAACTGGGCACACCTATTTAGCAGTTCACTGCAGCTGAAGATGAAGACCTGCCAGGTGGGCAGAGGTTTTCTTTACCTAGAAAACGAATCTGCAGTCCCATGCCCACACTGGCAGGGAGGCTCCAGTATTTCCACTCTGTGGAATCTTCAGGAAGTATGGTTTTCCCTTCCCAGTTCATTCTCCTCTTCCCAAGTCTGGTTCTCTTACACAATACACAGTGGTTGCATGGTGGTTCTCCAAAAATGTATGGTGGTGGTGGTTTAGTCGCTAAGTTGTGTCCAACTCTTGCGACCCCATGGACTATAGCCTGCTAGGCTCCTCTGTCCATGGGATTTCCCAGGCAAGAGTACTGGAGTTGGTTGCCATTTCCTTCTCCAAAAAGGTGGTCCATGTCCTAACCCTAGAATTTGTGAATGTGACCTTATTTGGCAAAATGGTCTTTGACGATATAATTAAAAATCTTGAATGAGATAATCCTCAATTTAGAGTGGGCCCTAAGTCCAGCGGCAGGTGTCCTTCTGAGAGAGGCAGAGGGAGATGGGAGATAGACATGGGGAAGGGCACGTGAAAGACAGGCAGACGGGAGTCATGCAGCTCCAAGTCAAGAAATCCTGGCGACCTGGAAGCTAGGAGAGAGGCATGGGATGTTCTCTCAAGCCACCAGAGGGACCAACCTGCTGACCCCTTGGTTTTGGATTTGTGGCCTCCAGGCTGTGGAGACTAAACTTATGTTGTTTTAAGACACCGATTTTGTGGGTAATTTGTTATGGCAGCATTAGGAAACTAATTCATGCATAAAAAAGCAAAAATGGTTCATCCTGGGACACAGCCAAGCTTAAAGTAGCAAAAACAGGTGGATAAAGGTCTGTATTCCTGTATTCAGCACAACAAGCATGTACCTATGGTTATAGGAGCACTTGGATTAGCTCTTTTAAAATAAAGCCTTTCCCACCAGCTGTGTTGTATTCCTAATTTCATTATTTAGAGATTATTTCCTTACTTCCTGTTGAAAAAGCTAATTTTTCTGAGAGAAGTCACCCATTATCTTATGTTAAATCCATCAAGCTCACTGTAAACAAGTCTAGTTCCTTTTTCATCTTTAGCTATTTAGTATGCATTTCTATGTGCTTGGCAGTGTACTAAGCACCTTAAATGCATTACCTTGTTAAACCTCAACAGTATTCTGTGAAGAAGATGCTATTCCTATTTTACAGATGAGGAAACCGAGAAAACAATGTTGTTCAGGGTCTCACTTATCTGAAATGGTATATTTATTAAGTGGCAGAGCCGGGCTATGAGCTTCTGAGTCTGGTTCCCCAAGTCTCTGTCATTAATTACTATAATGCCTTTCCTATATTGCCTTCAGAATGTGGCTTGATGGATAAAGAGCAGAAAAAGCACAGGTCACAAGACAGGGAAGGAATGTGGAGTGGAGAGGGAAAGATGAGAAATAGAAGAAAGGTTCTAAGATACCAAAACCAAATCTCTGTACTGATACTTTAGAACTTGAATCAGTTCTTATGTTAATAAGGTCAAAGGTCATACCTTTCACCTCTTCATGTTTTATCCTTGCTCAAGTCCAGAGAAAGCTTAGATTGTCTAAGCAGAGTCTGTAGCCATCCATGGCTCTCTAACAAGCTGCCAAGGGTTCACAAATGTGGATGATTACAGATGCACCACACTCCCTGATGACGGGTGTTAGTGTTCCCCTCTTCCGAATTCATATGTTGAACCTAATGTCCAACATGAGATTTGGAGATCCCCTGAAGTAGGAAATGGCAACCCACTCCAGTATTCTTGCCTGGAGAACCTCACGGACGGAGAAGCCTGGTGGGCTACAGTCCATGGGGTTGCAAATAGTCGGACCTGACTGAGAACCCATGGACATACCTTTGGGAGGTAACTGGGTCATGAGGGTGGAGGCTTCATGGATGAAATTAGTGCTCTTACCAGAAAGACACACGAGATGGTCTCTCTCTCACTGCCGGATGAGGAAATGGCAAGAACGGTGGTCTGTAAACCAGGAAGAAGGTCTTCGCCAGAACCTGACCATGCTGACACCCTGATCTCAGACTTCCAGCCACCAGCAGCCGCTGGAACCATGAAAAATCAGTGTTTGTTGTTTAAGCCAGTGGTAATTTATTACAGCAGCCTGAGCAGACCAAGACAATGGGTCAACGGCATTTTCTTTGTGTGTGGAGGAAAAAAGCACTCTGGTCTTGATGACTCACAAGCAGAGAGAGTAGGAGTGAAAAAGAAGTCTCAAGCAAGCAACAGATGATTCAATTCTCATTCTTTAAAAAGAAGAAAAAATCACCTGTGAATTTCTGTTAGTGAAAACTTTTAGGTACTGCAAAACTGCTTTGGTACATAATTGGGTTCTCATTTTACTCTTAGTCTAAGGCAACTTTCCCACTTTGAACTTCTGCATCTTATTTTATGATCACTTAAGTTTTCAGAAAGTAATTTCAGTAAGTGCTTAACTTAATCAGTTTACAGCCACACAATGACACATGTGGCTCTGCTAACATATCCTTCAGATAACTGGGCCTCTGTAAATCTTGATCGTTCCACATGGTATACTTCTGATTTTGTGTGCGGCTTTCTTGTCCAAGCTCGGTATTAAAATGCTCTGCTTCCTACACGTTTAGGGACAATGAGAATAAAAGCAGTTTTGGTTACTTCTTATCAAAGGAAATTCATTCCCTGATTATTAAAAACTTTTCGTTAAATGCCCATCTTTCTGTGCAACTGTGTTAGGTATTCTACCAAGACATATCAAAGAAAGGCCCATTCTCCAAAGAGATAGTTCATGTTTTCTTGAGTTCTGATCTCATGTAATTCTCTCTTCTAAAAGGTAAATTCTCATTTTCATATCCTCATAACATCTTTCAAATAAAATAATTCTCAATAAACAGTACCATGGATCCTTTAGTTCAAGTCTTGTTCAAAAGTCAGCCTCATGAATGTATGGATTCAATATTTTCATAAAGTCAAATGTAAAAGTGCAAGAATAGCTAGAAAGTGGTGGAAAAATTCTATTTTACTAGAAATGCACAGTCATAAGGAAATTTTTGGCATATATAAACATTTTATTCCGCATTGTTTTACTTTTGATTACGGTAGGTAGGGAAGCACTCTTACAGGATTAGCAAAAATGACTGAGTTCTTTTTAAAGATAACAAGCACAAGAATGAAATTCAACTTTTAATAGATGGTACAGTCTTGTGGTTATGAAGCCACAGCAGATTAATGGAAAACATAAACCTAATCAAGTTGGGAGAGAAATAGGATTGTCAAAGCAGAGAATAAAAAATTAATCAAAATTAATTAAAATTTCCTTTAACTCTCACATCTGTCTTTTATTTCTCAAAACATTTTTCTAGTATTTCACCAGAGCAAGTTATCAGAAGGATATATCTTATATCAAAGAACTCTGCTAATTCTTAGTAACTCTGGCATAAGGTTTAAGAGAAAGACAATGACATTTTCATAAACTTCTGCTTTCCCTAAGACCACTCTAGAGAACAAGTATTTATGGATATTTTTAAAAAAATTTGGATTGAAAGAGACCAGGACTTGCGTCATGGATTTTATCAAAACTTAAAACAGTTTCATTAGAAAAGCACAGAGGCCTCCCACACTTGTGGTCTAATCTCACAATTACCTAGATATCCATCAACAGATCTCCAAGTACTTGTTCACTACAGATGCAAGGTCTGACAGTTTCACTTTCGGTTTTCAGAGTATCTATTCTTTTAGTGGTGTAAAAACATCATTAGAACCTCTACAAAATAATTAGTTATAACTATGCCTTCCGTTAAATTTAGTACTAGAGAAATCTGGAAGACACAATTCACTATGAAATTTGACTAAGAATTCTTCTGGGGGGAGGTGTGAATTTCAAATGAAGGCACGTCAGACTCAACTCCTCCTCCTGACTCTGTGGTGCAGGCTCCTCCAAATGGCAGCAGAAATGTATTACTGTCTGGAAATTCTAGAATGGTGCTAATGTTTTATGGTTCTGTAGAGATAAGGACAAATTAAAGAAAGATACTCTTAGAATAATATTATTATTTAAAATAAAAGTGCTGTTGTGACTGCTTACCAGGGTAACCTCTTTGGAACATTTAAGTTCTTTAGGATTTTCAGTATATCACTTAGATAGTAAAATTGTATTTTTCAATGTGGAAAAAAGGGCATTGTTTCAAAATACGACACCTTTGGATATACTTCAACAAAATTAAAATATGCAATTAGCAGACTGATATGCTCAATTAGCAGACTGATATGCTAAGATACAAATTTTGATTATGAACAAAGTATGATACTTATATTTAAAAACTCAACTATTCAAAACTTCAAGCAACCACAGTGACTAAATTTAATATTGAAGGGGAAAGAAAGGGAGTCAAGTGATTCTAGCATTTTCCATAGAGAAGGACTCAAGGATGAATGGTAAAATCAGTTATTATGTTCAAGATTGTCAGATATGTGGGTCTGAGACAGATGAGATGTGTGGAATGGGAAAATAATGAATATAGCAACAGACAAAATGGATCTGAGATATCCAAGAGGCCAGTGGGATATTCTTCAAAGTCCGCTCACAGGTCACTTTCCCTATGAAACCTTGCTGAATACTCCCGCCTCCAAATGGAATTAATTTCTCTTCTGGGATCACACAGCACTTTGTATTTTGATAATATCATAATTATATTCTGTTTATAGATATTTTCAGGATTGTACTATTTTATAGTTATTTGTCTTCATGTTTCTCCTGGGGGCACCTTTTATCAGAGCTCTTTACAAGTTCTTCCCCAGTCTCACTGCTTGAAGGCCCATTTTATTTGTTTTCGTATTCCTAATGCCAACGCAGTGAGAGTCAACACTGTGTTGGCATTACAGATGATGCACAATAAACAACTGTTAAATGCATCCTCTTCTGATGATAGCACACTGTTAATATAACCCCTAGTCAAAATTTCTTAATGTGTTGCTTTACGAACAGAATGCAATTATTTAATAAACATTTACTGATTATTAATTCCCAAGAACCATGCTAGGATCAGACTATTAAGATGAATACGATAAGCTCCTCATTCTACAGAAAGTCTTGAATAATGCAGCGTTATAGATTATAACTTTTCATTAGATGCCTTCAGTAGTGAGATTTCATATTTGGAATAACATACCATGGTTGGTTGTGCCAGGACTCTGATCCCTCTGAAGCTACGCTCTGCCTAGTTCACAATTTGCCTGAGAGCTGTCCTGTGGAGGACCTTACCCCACTATAGCACATTATTTTTATGATGCAAACTGCAGCTTACCCAGTCCTTTTACGTAATGCTTACATATACCCAGATTGGTTTATTTTCCACAAAGTGTTCTCTCTGTAATATGCATATACCATATAAAAGTTCTGCTAATGGCCAAGTACCAAAGTTGTCTCTGCTGGTCAATCACTTATTTTCTGTACAATTCTACCTTAATTGATATGCTAAAACCTACCAAAAATATAAACATAGAACAACAGTATCTTTATGGCATGTATATATTTATTATTTTGAATGTTGGCTTACACGATTTCAAACTATAGAGTTATAAAGTGGGAAAAATAGTCTTTCTATTGTGTTACTCAATTAGAATTTAGAATTTGCATCTAACTCTTCATATGACAGGTGGCTCAGTGCTTAAGAATCCTGGCCAATGCAGGAGATGCAGACTTGATACCTGGGTCAGAAGGCTCCCCTAGAGTAGGAAATGGGCAACCCACTTCAGTCTTCTGGCCTGGAGAATCCCATGGACAGAGGAGCCTGGAGGTCTACAGTCCATGGAGTTGCAAAGAGTCAGACACAACTGAGTATACACTGTGTTACTAGTCAAATTCACGCTTGCTTAGTTGATGATTAAAAAAAAAAAACCAAAACAGTGACTAAACCTGCTTTAGTTTTGTTTTTAAAATTTTGAAAGTGGTAAGTACAAGCCAAAGGCAAATCATATTTTCAATAATAAGTGCTGCTGAGGTCACACCAGAACTACTGACCCCACTGAAATATTTGTGAATCTAAAGGTTTACATGACATCATTTGTACCTACAACAGATGCAACATATCTTACAGATCAACCTACAAAACTGAAGTACTTAGCCTAGTGCTTTAGTTATAATTAATACTCAACATAAATTTCATTCACTGAATTATAAGACGCATGGTCTGTCTGTTACCAACAGAAATTTTCACTTAGGGGAGTCCATTAGGCTGAAGGCAACTTTGAAATACTGTAAAGGAGTGAGCTATTTCTTTCCAAAAGTAATAAAGTCTGACAGTTTGAAGCCTGTAATAAGATACTGACTTAATACTAATTTTCTAATAATACCATATTGCTAAATTCCTAATATGGGGTTAGTCAATGATAGGAAAAACATAAAAAGGAGTCACATTCACAAATGTGTGCCCAGGGCCTAACACATAACCCTGGTAATGTACCATTTCCACTCTAAATAGAGTAGAAACAGAATCCCTGCCCCTAGGACCCAGTCAATTTCCTTATCAGGATTCAAGGCCAACATGATTGGTCTCTCTTTTTCAAATTTTAAGGGGCTTCCCTGATAGCTCAGTTGATAAAGACTCCACCTGCAATGCAGGTAGACCCTGGTTTGATTCCTGGGTCAGGAAGATCCCTTGGAGAAGGGATAGGCTACCCACTTTAGTATTCCTGGGCTTCCCTTGTGGCTCAGTTGGTAAAGAATCTGGCATTTTTGGGAATTACCTTGGTGGTCCAGTGGTTAAAACTCTGTGCGTCCAATGCAGGGAGTGCAGGTTCAATCCCTTGTTGGTGAACTATGATTTCCATGTGCCACTCAGCGTGGCCAAAAAAATAAAGTTTTAGACATTTTAAAAAGTCTTCCTTTCTTTCATTTTAAATGTCTTCCTTTGCCCAAATGCATACAATAATAAAATCCTGATGCTTCTTTCTCCATTTTATTTAGTGTAATTTTTTTTTTTAACAACTTAAAGCCACTTTTCAAACCCCACAAGTTGATTCAACTTGATAC
Source organism: Oryx dammah (assembly GCF_014754425.2). Lineage (NCBI taxonomy): Eukaryota > Metazoa > Chordata > Mammalia > Artiodactyla > Bovidae > Oryx > Oryx dammah. Next base: position 30,178,393 of record NW_024070208.1, on the reverse strand, counting down.
ATTGTGAAAGCACTGGATTGAAGTCAAGAGGCTTGGGAGACCTAAATTCTAGCTCCACCTGCACCATGAAAGAGACAAACTCTAGGCTTTGTGAGGCTTCAGCTTCCTTGTTTCAGAATGAGGCGATTGGAAAATATTCTCTCTGGTCCTAGTAAGCAATCAAACACGATGATTCTACCATTATTTCCTTTTCTCACCGAAGAATAAAATCTGATGCACAGGAGGCTAAAGAATTTGAGTGTTAAGGATTCCTTGTTGCTTGAAATTCTCTCCTCCTTTGGCTTCAGGGTTGGATATCTATTTTTGGCCTCTCCCTTCGCTCTTTGTCTGCTTACCCTTAAGTATTTTCCCCGCTTTTTTTTTTTTTAACTACCTCTTTTCACTCCACATTTCTCTAGGTGGTTTGACCCAAACCGTGGCTCCAACTCCCCTCAGATGCTGATGCCCCTCCTCACATCAGTACTGCCAACACCTACTGGATGCTTCCTAGGTGCTTCTAGTTTACTAGAATCCCAACTGAACTGCCATTCCCCCAAATGTGCTTTTTCTGTGTCCTCTGTTTGAAACCTGAGTCATTCTAAATTCCCCCTTCTCCTTTGCTTTCTGCATCAACTCCATCCCCAACTTTTTGTGCTGATTTTATCTCCTGAATGTTTTCTGAAATTGTTAAGGCTGGAGTGTTTTGTGCCCCGACCCTGGCACTCCCCCCAGCCCACCATGGTGAAGCCCTAACTCTCAGGGTGACTGTCTTTGGAGACAGGGTGCCTTTAGGGAAGTAGTTAAAGTTAAATGAGGTCACAAGGGTGGGGCCCTGTTTGATAGGGTTAGTGTCCTCCTAAGAGACCCCAAAGAGCTGGCTCTCTCCACACGAACACACAGAGGAAAGGCTAAGTGAAAGCAAAGCAAAAAGGCAGCCCTCTGTCAATTACAAGCAAGAACCCAGAACCCAAATCTGACAGCATGAAGGTCTTCTAGTCTCCAGGGCTGTGAGAAGATAAATTTCTGTTGTGAGGCAACTCAGTCTGTGGTACTGGGTTATGGCAGCCTAAGCAGACTTCCCTCCATTGGCTACCTGTACCCAGGGCAGGTAGTTGGGCCTTGCTCTCATCTACTTCCCTATAGTTGGGCCATGCTCTCACCTACTCAGCAGCAACTCACTGTGGGTTAGAGTCAGATTACTGGGATTGAGTCCTGGCTCTGCCAGTTGACTGAGTAAACTTGAGCAAGCTACTTAATCGATGTGTCATTAACATGAGACTATTAAAAGTAGGATGGTTTCAACATGTTGTGATACATGTAAAATGCTTACAACAGTGCTTGGCACATTAAATGCACTCAATCAAAGTTAGCTGTTACCATCCTCTACATTACCAGAATAAGCCACCTCAACTAAGTGGCCCATGTCAGTCCATGGGCTCCCCACCAGTAACAGGACAAAGTCTAGGCACCACAGCACAACTTAGGGGCTCCATACAAACTTGCAAGCTCCACCACAGCAAGCCGGGTGAACCTTCCACTCCTGGTCTGGGCTCACTCATATTGTGCCTCACCCATGCGTACTCCAGCAGTACTGAATTCCACACAGTTCCCCTTAGTTCCTTAATTCTCAGGACTAATTTCCTCTGCCCGTAATGCCCCTTGGCCTTCACTTCACCTGGGCAACTCCTACTCATTCTCCTGGATTCCACTTGGATGTTCCCCCCTCACCACAGAAAGCCTTCATTAGCTCCTCAGTCTGAGTTTTGAAACTTTTTTTCATACTTTATACAAGGCTTTGTCACACTTCACCATTATAATACCAAGCTGACCAACTTGTTTTTGTTTTCCACTAGACATAAAACTCAAAATCAGAGAGACTTTATTCTTTTTTGTATCAAAGTATTTATTAACAACCTGACACACAGTTAACATTCAATAAATGTTTAACATTCAATTAATGAATGGAACTGAACTCTGGAATTTAGACCATCTTTCTCATACTTACCATTGCTATCTAGTTCAAGTTTTATTTCCCATTTGAAGCAATGCAAAGAATTTCCTGTCTTTAATCTCTTTTCTCTTTACCATCCTTTAAGCAGCTGACAGAACTTACCAAAACACAAGTATCTTATCCTATAGATTCTAGATTCAAAACCTCTGGGCTTCTCACAACAAAAGAACAAAGTCTTTTCCTTAACAAGGCACACAGATCCTTCAATCTATCGAATACTTCTGTCTCATCTCCTTATGCTTCTGAACTGTTGCTACACCGAACCTCTTACTGTTGCTAGAAGTTCCACCTTTTCAAACATCCTGCGTGTGCATACACAGGTCCGCTTGCCAGGAGTGACCTTCTCTTACACCTGGAAAACTCAAATTCATTTAACATAACCTAATTTCTTATGTCACCTCTTGTACCAAGTCTGTTTTGGATTTCTGCTGGGAGAATTAGTCGGATGCTTCTCTCTGTTCCCATAGTATATTTTTTCTTCTGATAGAATACTTAGTAAAAGTTGTAACTTTGTCTTACCCTTTGAGCTCAAGGGCAAGGACTGAGTCATACTCATGTCTGAATATCCTAGGACCTAGAACTGCCTCTGACCTACAGTAAGAACGCCATGGGCTTCCCTGATAGCTCAGTTGGTAAACCCGCCTGCAATGCAGGAGACCCCAGTTTGATTCCTGGGTCGGGAAGATCCCCTGTAGAAGCAATAGGCAACCCACTCCAATATTCTTGGGCTTCCTTTGTAGCTCAGCTGGTAAAGAATCCACCTGCATTGTGGGAGACCTGGGTTGGGAAGATCCCCTGTTGAAGGGAAAAGCTACCCACTCCAGTATCATGGCCTGGAGAATTCCATCGGCTGTTTAGTCCATGGGGTCGCAAAGAGTCAGACATGACTGAGTAACTTTCACTCACTCACTCAAGAGCTCAGTATGTACAAACATTTAAAAATAAATGAACAAAATGGCTAGAAAAATGAGATGGCTTATAGAGTATCATAATGTCACACTAAGAATACATACTGAGTAAAATCACTATTTTTCAAACTGTAGGTCATGATCTATTATGAGAAGAGTTCAAATAACTGAAAACAGAAGGCATTACATGCAACAGGGCTGGTTACTCATTTACACTTTGTTTTAGTTACATGTGTGTATGTATACTAGGTTGAAATGTAAAATGCTTTTGCCACTGTGGAGTGTGGTTTTAAAAATCAGCTTGGAAAACTGCATATGACCATGCCTTATTTTAGTATGGTTTATTTTTTGTGATGATCCCAAATCTAATATAATGCCCATGATGGAGTTTGGGGAACATTCAATAAGATATGAAAATGTTAGGCAGAGTGGGTTCATAGCACAGCTCATGGTGATACCTTATAAAACTTTTCCTAAAAAACTATATTATATTTAATTCAATTACTTCCTTTTATGTATTTCAGTGTTTTATGTGGCAGTGTAGGAAAAGATAGTTCAGTAACCTTGTTAAAATCCTTAGACTGCCACTGTTGTTCAGTTGCTAACTCATGTCCAACTCTGCAACCCTATGGACTACAGCATGCCAGGCTCCCCTGTCCTCCACTATCTCCTGGAGTTTGCTCAGATTCATATCCACTGAGTTGGTGATGCTATCTAGCCATCTCATCCTCTGCTGCTCCCTTCTCCTTTTGCCTTCAATCTTTCCCAGCATCAGGGTCTTTTCCAATGAGTTGGCTCTTCCCATCAGGTGGCCAAAGTACTGGAGCTTCAGCATCAGTCCTTTTAATGCACATTCACGGTTGATTTTCTATAGGATTGACTGGTTTGATCTTTTTAGATATCACAGGATATTTAGAATCACCTTGGGTTCATGTTTGGACATTAACTTTGGCTTGTTTTATTTATCAATTTATCCACTGATTCAAGTTAATTGAATCCATAAGAGTAAATTTACAAACAATACCAATTTATTGATTTGTAGGAGATACTAATTCCACCAGAAAGATATGAAGTATCTCATTCACAACAGGGAGCGAGGTATATATGCAGAAAAATGGATGCCAGTGGTTTATATTAGGTGTCCTTTCCTGGTAGAAGGACATTCCCAGAAGACATTGCCTAGCACTATGCCTGGCACCTAGCAGTGACACTTAGCATCTCTTAGCTGAGTAACATTAGAGACTCGAATGACACCCAGAGGCAAGGAGGGTTAAGTTGGAGAGACAATGATAGGTTTTAATCTATTTCCCACTTTTTCCATGTGGCTAATCACCACTGGTCATCATACCTGAGACATCCTTTCCCCCAAAACTACAGACTACCTAAAGACACTCTTCCTCCTCAGCTTTTCTGTGGCAGATGAGGCACTTAAAGCAGGATGTCTACCTGCCTAACAACAAAAAAAATTTTTAAACAAACACAAGAGAGAATCAAATCAACCTTATAATTTACTTAAGAGGAGTGGATATATGGTGGCTCCTTCTGATCATATTCCATAAATAGCATAGCCCAGCTCTCTAGTGTAACAAGTTGGTCTTACAAAGGCCTAGAGAAAGGTTCAGCAAAGGCCCATGGGCAAAATCTTGCCTGCTGCTGGTTCTCATAAAGTTTTATTAGCACACAGCCATTCCCACTCATTTTTCTATTGTCAGTGACTGCTTGGACACTACAACAGCAGAGCTGGATAGTTAGTGGCAGAGACTGCATGGCCTACAAAGACTAAAATATTTATCAACTAGCCCTGTTATTAGTCAGCTCAGACCGCTATAACAAAATACTACCATAGACTGGATGGCTTATAAACAACTGGAACTTATTTTTCATGGTTCTGGAGGCTGGAATTCTGAGCTCTGGGTGCCAGCTCTGGGGAGAGCCCTTGACCCTGGGGGCAGACAGCTGACTTCTGGCATGGTAGAGAGCAGAGAGAGGGAGAAGGCTCTTGGACCCTTTGTTGTTGTTTAGTTGCTCAGTCATGTCCCAGTCTTTGCAACTCCATGGACTGTAGCCCACCAGGCTCCTCTGTCCATAGGGTTTCTCCAGGTAAGAATACTGGAGTAGGTTGCAAAGTCATTCTCTAGGGGATCTTCCCAACCCAGGGACTGAACCCATGTCTACTGCATTGGCAGGCAGATTCTCTACCACAGAGCCACCAAGAAAGGCTACTTTGACCCTTACAAGGGCACTAATCCCATTTACAAGAGCTAGATTTTCATAACCTCAACTAATCCTAATTACTTTCCAAAGGCCCTACCTCCTAATTCCATCATGTGCAGGGTAGGGGTTTCAACATATGGGTTTGGAGGACACAAATATCCAGTCCACAACAGATTCTTTACAGATACTTTGCCGATCCTTAGAGAGTACTAGACTTCCCTGGTGGCTCAGATGGTAAAGCATCTGCCTACAGTGTGGGAGACCTGGGTTCAATCCCTGGGTCAGGAAGATCTCCTAGAGAAGGAAATGGCAACCCACTCCAGTACTCTTGCCCAGAAAATCCGATGGACAGAGGAGCCTGGTGGGCTACAGTCCATGAGGTCACAAAGAGTTGGACATGACTGAGTACTAGTACTAGTAGAGAATACTAGTACTAGTAGAGAGTACTAGTACTGTATGTTGCTAAGAGCATAGCTACATGTATTAGAAATGAACAAACAAGTGATACGGTTACTAAACTATAATGGGAACTGAGGTTCCTAATCAGGACTCCTGCTTTGATAGAAAGAAAGTGAAAGTGAAGTCGCTCAGTCGTGTCTGACTCTTTGCAACCCCATGGACTGTAGCCTACAACGCTCCTCCGTCCATGAGATTTTCCAGGCAAGAGTACTGGAGTGGGTTGCCATTTCCTTCTCCAGAGGAGAAGACCATCTTAACTCAACGAGGAGGGAGACACCTGCAGGCAAAGTCAGAATTTTCTGCAGGAAAAAGTTTTGAGTTCAACATGTGAACAAGTGCTCAGTTATGTATTTAATCTGTTAACCACGCTTCTACAGATGGTTCTCTCTGGCAAAGACTGCTTTTTTCAGTAAGCCCCGAGACCTTCTGGGAGAAATAATGTCTCAGGACTTCCCGAAGGGAGCATTTTATGATTTGCAACAGAACCACCATTATCACGCCAGAACAAATGGGCATCACAGCTGGAGCCAACACAGCAAGAAGGTAGAGTAAAACAAGACATGAGCAAGAGAAGTGAGGTGCTTATTTAGAACAATGGAACTCTGATGTATGTTTCAATACATGAGGAGCTGGACATGTAAGACGACATACATGAATGTCAGTAACACAAGGCCTCTGTTGGAATTAATGTAACTCATCTTTCATTTTGTAATCAAAACTCTTGAAAAATGTTTGAAAAATACACTATTTTTCAGTAGGAAGGAAATTAATTTTATGATATCATTTAGTGAAAAAAACACATAAACCAAAACGGCAAGAAGCGATGAAGAAATACTATCCAAGAAGGGACGTAACTGCTTAAATCACTGTTCATTGTCTACCGGGGCACTGTTGAATATTCTGATTCTCTTTCCCTTACACCCCATATCCAATCCACCAGTACACTCTGACTCTAGCCATTTCCTACCATCTCTGGCTGAAATAAGTCTGAACTACCAGTGTCTCCCTTGGATGGCAGATGCCTCAACCTGAGCGTCCCTGCCTCTGTTACACACAGCATTCAGACTGACCTTCCTAAGCACAAATCTGATCATGTTCTTTCTGGGGTTAAAACTTTTCAATGGGTTCCTTACCAAAAAAAAAAATTACTTGGCTGCACCAAGTCTTTGTTGTGGCATGTGGCGTCTTTAATCTTCACTGTGGCATGCAAACCCTTAGTTGTGGCATGTGGGAATCTAGTTCACTGACCAGAGAACTAGAACCCAGGCCCCTGCATTGGGAGCGCAGTCTTAGCCCCCTGGACCACCAGGGAAGCTGCTCGATGGATTCCTATTATGGGAAAACCCCAAATCCAAGTTCCTTACCTCCTAGTTAACAAGACTTAAATAATTGGAACTACTAACTCTCTGAACATCTCCTACCATCCTATTCCGAAATGAGCTCACATTCCCGTCATAGGAACCTTACCTTCCTGTTGCCGGCCAAAAGAATCTTCTCTCAAGACATTTATAACTTACTCTTTTCTCTGACTCTAATCTCCTTCCCTCTTATTCAGTCTTAATTCCAGTTACATCAAAGAGGTCTTCCTTGACTACTGAGCAAAAGCAGTTATCTCAGTCACCCTCTGCTATATTTTCCTCACAGTATTTGCTCATACCATGGGAAGTACTAAGTAGTACTATATCAGCATATACTACTCTAATAAGTACTATGTGCTTGCTGTCTTCCCCTCACCTTCTAAAACGTAAGCATTTCTTGAGGGCAGACATCATTTCAGTTCTGTATAAGTACAGGGAACAGTGTCTGGAACATACAAGTGCTTAATGCAATTTTACTGACTAGCTACATAACATTCGACAGATCATTTCACTTTCTCAGCAAAGCACATATGCTTTGAAATGTAATTAATCAAACACTGCTATTTGGTTAAGTATTTTCCAATTATTCAAATAAAATAGTTACTATTTTGGTCAATCAGAGGTATTGCATTAGAAAGTGTTTCATTTTTAGCAACTAGATAGCCTCTAAAAATGCTAACATTAACACACAGTTTGCAACGATGGGAACACCAGATACATGCAGTGTCCAGTAAGGTAGATTACTGAGGACTCGATATGTGACCAGTGGAGCAAGAGTTGGATTTTTAATTTCATTTCAGTGAATTGAAGTTAAATTGAAATGGCTACATGCAAGTACTGGCTATCAGGCAGGACAGGGCAACTCTGTGAAAGTTAGACGTGAACAAGCAAATGATAGACTGCTAAAAGCTTTTAGAAAGAAGATGGAGTTCAAGGTGAACTGAGGCAGAACAGGAGGTTAGAGAGGGAGACAGAAGCTGTATTAACAAAGAAATCCATTTTAAGGCAGAATCATATAAAATTTCCAATATTTGACCAGTTTTGATTTTCAATTTTATATACTATAATGTGTTACAGAATCTAAAACACTTTCTAAACTCTATAAAAAGCAATAGGGATTTTCAAATTTAAGACAACCTAGTCAATTCCTAATTGATACTAAAAATATAAACAAGAAGTAACCTTGAGGTAATCTATATTCCATTTATAATTAGATTCAGAGCTTACCTTATGCTTCACAATATGGTTGTACTGTGGGCAGCCTAATAACTAACGTAGTTTGAAAGATCAATTATATTTATATATTAATGTTAACAGATATGCAGATGACACCACCCTTATGGCAGAAAGTGAAGAGGAACTCAAAAGCCTCTTGATGAAAGTGAAAGAGGAGAGTGAAAAAGTTGGCTTAAAGCTCAACATTCAGAAAACGAAGATCATGGCATCTGGTCCCATCCCTTCATAGCAAATAGATGGGGAAACAGTGGAAACAGTGTCAGACTTTATTTTGGGGGGCTCCAAAATCACAGCAGATGGTGACTGCAGCCATCAAATTAAAAGACACTTACTCCTTGGAAGGAAAGTTATGACCAACCTAGATAGCATATTAAAAAGCAGAGATGTTACTTTGCCAACAAAGGTCCATCTAGTCAAGGCTACGGTTTTTCCAGTGGTCATGTATGGATATGAGAGTTGGACTGTGAAGAAAGCTAAGTGCCAAAGAATTGATGCTTTTGAACTGTAGTGTTAGAGAAGACTCTTGAGAGCCCCTTGGACTGCAAGGAGATCCAATCAGTCCATCCTACAGGAGATCAGCCCTGGGTGTTCATTGGAAGGACTGATGCTGAAGCTGAAACTCCAATACTTTGGCCTCTTCATGAGAAGAGTTGACTCATTGGAAAAGACTCTGATGCTGGGAGGCATTGGGGGCAGGAGAAGGGGACAACAGAGGCTGAGATGGCTGGACAGCATCACTGACTCAATGGACATGAGTTTGAGTGAACTCCGGGAGTTGGTGATAGACAGGAGACCTGATGTGCTGTGATTCATGGGGTCGCAAAGAGTTGGACACGACTGAGCGAGTGAACTGAATTGAATGTTAACTGTATTTAAACTGCATTGGTGAAAAGCATCTGTGTTCTTTCCCTCTCCATTTTAAAAGTTTTATTATTTTTGCCACACCTGTGAGCTCTTTATTATTTCTGCTCACAGCTTGTGAGCTCTTAGTTCCCTGACCAGGGATTGAACCTGGACCCTTGGCAGTGAAGGTACAGAGTCCTCACCACTGGATGGCCAGAGAATTCCCTCCTCTCAATTTTAAGAGAAGAAAAATTGTCAAAATTGGTTAGCTTATTTGAATGTCATATCAGAGAATTATTCTGATTAAAATACATATTTATCCATAAAATATTTCTCTTTGGTCAATATTCACCCATACAGATGCCAGGACATATATACAATGACTTAAAAAAAATCTTTCTCCATCTTTTATTAGATTTTCTGATCTTCGTGAATTCCTTTCTGATCTACAGGTGCCTTTTAAAACCTCATTTCTGACAAAATAAAACCATAGCTCCTTTGTTTTAGCCTGGTATTTAGTTACCATCCTAGCAAAATATAATACAGAATTTAGAATATTTTTATTTTTATATTAAAGAATTATATGAAAATATCAATCTTTCAGGTAATATAAAGATAAAGAACATCTTCTACAATAGTACAGCCATATCCATTATCCTACGTTATATTTGAGGTAAGGAATTATCTTTAGTGGTACTCTTATTAGAAGTTATTACAGTTTCAGCATATTAGCACTTTATTTCCAAGTTTAAATTACAATATATTAGGCAGCCATGTATAATGACATTTCCCTACACCAGAACCACAAAGTTGAGTGACTGAGAATGCATTAGTCTTCAGATGAAATGAATTGCCTAGGATACTGCCACGTGGTTAGAGTCAGGAACAAAACCATAACTATGATCACGGCATCAGAAGGTTAAACGTTGTTTTATCTTCAGATTTTAAAAACATTTATCATCTCAGAGTAATGTTTTAAGCCTTTACACTTGTGATACTGTTGGGAATAACACATGTAAAAATAGATATACAATAAAAAATTTAGTGCTATTATTTTTTTAAAAAGTGAATTCCCAGGCATTTTATATAGTAGAAAATGATGTGCAACAATTCAATATTTTAAGCATTAGAAGAAATAATCTAGGTTATCCCCCAGTCTCTTAAAGGGATTACTTGCACTGAATTATTCAACATGATCTAGTCATTTTTAATACACCAGAATAGGTAAAAATGTCACATAACAGCAAGATAAGTTTTTCTAGCAGGTGGATGTGACTCTTACAGGAGCAACAGCAATTTCCTTTTGAACAGAAAAGGGCATTTAGGCTTTCCCACTCTGGTGTGGTTACAACTATCCCCAGGCAGAGGCACCTCCTGACCTCTATGGCATGCCAGCCTCTGTGATTGTCTTTTAATATACAACAGGGCATGCGAAGTCTGTTATGTTCTTCTTTGTATTCCCAGGACTCACTCCAGTGTCTGGCAGATAATAAGAATTTAATAGTGTTTGTTAAATAAATTTAGCAATAGGTGGAAGAAAATCCTTTGTTTCTAGGGCAAGATACCACTGGCTTTTCTGGGGAGACAAGTTCATGATGAAGCTAAATAAAACCACCTAAGGTCATCCCAAGGCCAAGACATTTCTTTACTTTTAAAATCCAGTTCTTGAGTCAATCAATACTATTTACAGTAACATGAAAGATAGAAAACTCTCTTATTGTAAACATTTTCTAAGATTCTACAACATGTTTTGCTTTCCCATTTTGGCTTCTAATAATTCCTTTGAACTAAGTTTAACCTAAATTTTGCTTTGAGCTGATCCCTTGAGTGGAATACTGTTTTCTCACTTCAGAAAACGTAAAAGGATACTGAATCTAATCACAAGGAAACACCAGACAAATCCCAAACAAGGATCATTCTAAAAAAGGGAAGGCCTGTGTTCTTCCAAAATTTCAATGTCATAAAAGACAAAGTCTATGTAAATGTTACAAAAGAGACTAAAGGTACACAACTAACTGCATAAGACTATACTCAATCCCATACTGGGAAGGGGCAAAATGGCATAAAAGATGTTATTGGATTAACTGATAAAACTGGAATAAAAACAGTGAAATTTCAAGGTTAAATTGACTCAAGTTAACTATAATTCTCAGGAACTACACACTTAAGAATTTAGGGATAGAGGGCTATGATGTATAACTACCTTTGGATGATTTAGAGACAACATTGTGCTTAAAGACCCATACACGTGCACTGAGAGTGAACACACGAAAGCATCAAAGATAAACCTAATGAGAGAAAAATCTTAATAGCCAAGTTGAGGTTAAAAAGTATACAGGTGTTATGTTTTTTCAACGTATCAACTTGTAAGTTTGAAATTACTTTCAAATGAGTAAGAACAGATAATCAGAAAAGGGCATTCTCTTTTTCTCAGTATATTCTTTCAAGGTAGCCAACTCCAATGGTCCTTCCTGGTTCTGCTGTGAGTCTCTTCTCCTCTTTGTTTAGACACTTGTTAAGATGTCAATTCTCTTATAAATAATTGTGTTTTTGTTTATTTTCATTATTTAAACAATCTAACTTCCTTTTTAGGGAAACCTATTGAAAATACTGCATTTACTCCAAAATAAAATAGCAGAGCTAATTTACAACCTTTCTGAACAGAAACAACAGGTACAACCCAGGTGTTCTAGGTTTTAAGTTCATCATATATAATTAAAAATATTTTCAGAAAACCGTAATCACCTCTGTAAGGCCTACAAAAGTAGATTAAGACCTGAACTCTGTCATTTGGTAGATTAAAGTCTAAAGGGAGATAAAGATATAAACTATGATAGAAAAAAGAGTGAGAAACAACGAACATAGTATTTCTACCGTCACATATTTCCCCAAACATGGTAGCCTAAAACAATAAACATTTATTGTTTCATAGAGCTTCTGTGGCCAAGAACCCAAGAGGACTCAGTGGCAGACAAGATGTAGGCGGGGCCTCCAGTCCTCCCAGGGCTTGACTAGGGCTGCAAGGTCTACTGCCTGGGTGGCTCACACACACGCAGACCAGTTCGTGGGGAGGAAGCCCGAGTCCCGCATCTCATGGACTTCTCCACAGCGCTGCTCCAGTGCATGCAGAACGTGGCAGCTGGCCTTCCTGGGAGTGAGCAATTCAAGAGAGCACAACGGGAGCCGCAACGTCTCTTAGGACCTAGCCTCAGAAGTCACACATTGACATTTCCACAGTCTCCTACTGGTTACACAGGTCAACCCTATTTAGCACAGAAGGGGACTTCACCAAGGCGTGAACAAGGGGCAGGGATCACTGGGGGCTGTCTTGGAAGCTAACTGCCACAAGAGATAGACGATATCAAGGGAGGACAGAGAAGGTGCAAATAACTCCATTCCCTTGGCTGCCAATGACAAAACACTATTAGGTGATTATCTCTGGGGTATTTCAAGTTTAGTTCTTCACTCAGAGTATGCCATAAATGTGACAGAGAATGTGACAGTCTGGCAATATTCCTCCCTCTTTTAACTGAGCACATCGTAGAATGTATCGAAAGAAAGCTTCACGGTTGTTATACCCAGATACTGGGAACCCACCACTCACATGTTATTGCACTCCAGACTGGCACATCTTGGTCTCAGCCTGTATAATTGTTTGCTACATAATCCTTAGTATGAAGTTAAATGCAGCATTGCCCCCAACCAACGGATACCTCAAATGCAAGAGAATCTTTATCCCATTCACAGAATCAGAAGCTCAGAATCCTTGAATTACAGGGGATTTTACTGTTTAAAAGTTGTCTATTTATTCATTCACCTGCACCAGGTCTTAGGTGCAGCACATAGGACCTCTGATCTTTGCTGGAGCACTTTGTGTGGAATCATTAGTTGCAGCATGTGAACTCTCAGTTGCGGCATGGGTGGGATCTAGTTCCCTGACCAGGGATCAAACCTGGGTCTCCTGCATTTGGAGCATGGAGTCTTGGACTACTGGATCACTGGGGGAAGTTCCACAATGGATTTTAGAAAATTTCATTCTCCTTTTAAAGAAATGGGGACAAAAACTTTAAAAAGTGGATTGTCAGTGGTAGAGAGGGAGTGAGACTTGTAGCGAAGTTGTAATGAGAACCGTAGGATGCATCACCTGACCATAAATGCTACTGAAATAGGCAACAGAGATCCAGACCAAGGCACGTCCCCATGAGGTTCCAACCACCACGAAGGTATAATGAACACATACGCTTCCCTTCTCTCTAGTAACCACTGACCTTTGGCAAACTCTTTCTCCACCAAATGTACAAAGGCTTCAACCCAAAATAATGCATCATGTGCTTGTTTTTCTAATGGAAATGTTGGATTAAGTCTGACCCACCTATAATTTATTGTTCTGTGATCAGTAGAAGGCACATAAAAGATGACTGGAATAACACAGCTAGCATAAACAAGTACTATACTGGATATGAACCTCATTACATCATAATACACAACTGATTATAGAGTAATGAGGTTCATATCTAGTACTTGGGTTAAAGCCATCTTTCCCCATTTTTCCTTCAGTTACTCTCCATTAAGGAGGAGGGGGCTTCCTTGGTGGCTCAGATGGTAAAGACTCCGCCTGCAATGTGGCAGACATGGATTCAATTCCTAGGTTGAGAAGATCTCCTGGAGAAGGGAATGGCTACCCACTCCAGTATTCTGGCCTGGAGAATTCCATGGATTGTATAGTCCAGGGGGTCGCAAAGAGACACAACTGAGTGACTTTCACTTTCTAGGAGGAGGCATGCACACGCAAATTATCTATGACTGGCAATTAAGCACTCTCAGAAGCACTAGTGCCTCCCATGTTATTTCCTGGGACATTCCCCATGAATACCCCCAAGGATATGCTGCTCTTCACAAAATGATTAACATCCAGTGTTAAATAGTTAAGGTACTTTTCATAATCACCAGGCATCACAGGCACTGTGGATCTGATAGGGCTAAGTCTATACAAAGCAGGGCAAAAGCAAGAGATGCAAAGTTCCAAAATGATGTCACGGGCTATTGCGTTTCCTTCTCTTTTTCTAAATTGGGCCACTGCTGTTTGTTTCCTCACTAAAGGAGCTGACTTCTGCAAAGTGAACAACACAGTAGTACCTACCATAAAACAGGTGCTCCATAAACGCTAAGGCCCTCTTTTCTTTTTCAACTGGACTTCTCCTGTGTTTTACAAAGACAGAAAAACAAGATGGAAGATTTTCCTGTTGCTTAGGAGAAACAACTAAAGCTTCTTTAGAGAATATACCTACAAATACATGAAAGAAGCCAGTTATCTGGTATGCGTGAGTACTGGAATGGCATAATGTAGGGTTGGGTGAAAAGGATTGAGAAGTGGAAGGAAAATCTTATTAAGAAAAGATTCCTATAACCCATTCCTGACTTCTCCCGTAACAAAAATTTTTGGTTTTGAAATGATAAAAACAGCATCTATAAAGGTGGGGAAAGGGCCCAGTAACAAAATACCACATCAGTGATTTATTTCTTCACAGCTAGAAGTCCAAAACAAAGGTATCAGCAGGCTGGTTTCTTCTGAGGCCTTTCTCCTTGGTTTACAGAGTTGCTTTCTCACTGGGTCCTCACATGGCCTCCTCTCTGTCCCTTGCACATCTGTGTCCTAATCTCCTCCTCTTATAAGAACACCAGTCATAATGGATTAGGACCCACCCTAAAAATTTCATTTTAACCTGATCATGCCTTTAAAGAACTTATCTTCACATACAGGCAGATTCTGGAGTACTAGGGGTGAAAAGTGTCAACATATGAATTTTGGCAGAGGTGAGGAGCGCAATTCAGCTCGTAACAGGCCCACACATTGTCAGCACTCTTGTTTGCATTTACAGTGCAATAACTGCATCTCTATTTATTTACATGTCACATATGCAAATGAAATAATACAGCATGATGATATGAATTTACTAAAAAGCATCTCTTTTCTGTAGAAACCTAAATCTATAAACTGCACACAAAGTGTGGTGATTTACCTGATAACTTGCCAGGGCTGGCCGGCCCAAAGGTGGTGGGTAGTCCACAAGGAGCACCAAAGATCTCTTTCCTAATCAAAGCTTCCTCACTGGCTTGCCACAAATCCTAAAATCCTTCTATTCCTTCACTGGCATTTTGTTTCCTCTGAAAATGTAAATAATCTCTGGAAGAGTAATATATTAACTGATCATTAGCCACTAACATCTTAGGGTATAACAACTAAGATTGCAGTCTTAAAATATTATGAATTTCATCAAATGGAATTCTATTCTGCTCTGCTACTGCAATGTTAACAACAGTCTTCTTTAATGGTAATTCTAGTTTAGGCCATTCATGCTTTTTTAAAAAAAGTCTGTGAGACAAATATGTATAAAAACATCCCCTCACCTAATAAAGAAACCTGAGAAGAGTAAGAGGAAGGTGATGAAATTAACTTTTTTGAGTACCTGCTCTGTATCATGTACTGTTATACATTTTAGAAAGCAAATTATTCAGTTAAAAATAATTCTATATAGTAGTATCAATTGCATTTACAGATGAGGAAATGAGATCAGATAAAGTAACATCAGAGTTTGCGGACAGGTAAGGAGAGATTAAAACCCACGTCTGGTTCTGTGGCATGTTTGGTGGGTACACGTGGTCAAACTACTAGTGCTGAGCTCTAGTTTCCTCCTTTTAAAAATAAAGGTGATACCAGTAGACAAGCCTCCTTTTCATAGCACTGTTGTGAGGTTTATGTGAGTTGATGTGCACATAAAACAGTGTGGTGGAAGGCAGCAGAACTAATGTGCAGCTTCTGAGACTAGCCCTTGTCGCCTTCTGCTCCGTCCCCCTGGAACACTCCCACTTGTTAAAAAGTCCAAGGGAGACTATGAATGTGGAGAGACAGCCTGGAGACAGAGACAAAGGCCCAGCTGACACACAGCACCTTGGCTTTAGATCCTTCACCCCACTCATAGCGCCTGCACGAGTGGACCCAGGTGAAACTTGAACTTCCAGTGGACCCAAGAGAACTTCAGTCACCTACAGAATCAGCACAACGATAAAGCATTCTGGAAATCCATAGAGTACAGCAGAGGCTACAGACACTTAAGCATCCTACCACGCACAGGAAGGCCCACTCCTCCCCGAAAGAATTCAGGTCCCCCATGTCAATAGCACTGAGGCTGAGAAACTCAAGTTACCTGTAAGGGAATGCTGCCTAGGATTAAGATGGTAGCGGGGAGAGGTGGACAAGTGCTGAGATTCTGGATGTATTTTTAAATATTTTGAAAGTAGAGCTGACCATATTTGCTGAGGGATTAAATGGACAATATGAAGGAAAAAGAGGCATCAATGATGACACCAAAATTTCTCACCTGAGCTATCAGAAGGATGAAGTGGCTTGTACTAAGATGAGGAGGGTGGTGGGAGCAGCAAGTAGGGGAACAAGAGTTTTGTTTTCATTTGGGAGTGAGAAGTAAAGCATGGAAATTCAAGCATCAAGTTTTGGACATACTAAATTGAAATATATATCCACTTGGCATCAAGTGAATAAATTTATCAAGCAGGCAAATGGATATGAGTCTGAAGTTCAGGGGTAAGGCTGGGGTTGGAGAAATAAACCTGGAACTCTTAGTATCTGTACAGTATTCACAACTATGGGACAGGCTAATATTATTTAGAGAGCAAATGTAAACTGAGACAAGATCTGAGCTCTGAGGCATTCCAATGTCAAGAGGAGGAACCAGTAAAAGATACTAGTAAGATAAAGAAGACAACTTGAGGTAGGAGGAGGAGAGAAAAGAATGATCAACAGTGTCAAATGCCGCTCAAGATGTCAAAAGGAAAATGAGGGCTAAGAAACTATCAAATCCAGTCACAAGGAAACCAACACTGGTGTGGAAATGAACAGTTTTGGTGGGGCTGTAGGAATGAAAATCTGAGTGGCCTGGACTCGATACTAGCTATAAACAATGATCCGCTCTTTTGAAGCCTTTGTAAAGCTGAGTCAAGAAACAATAATTGGGGATTTTCTTGTCTACCAACTTATTTTATATACACACATGCATAGAAAAGTTTATAGTGTGACAATTCCCTTATATCTACCACAGAGATTCAAATTTTAACACTTTCACATTAGTTTTTCCTATATACATATATATATACATATACACAGACACACACAAATACATACATCAGAATATTGAAGATAACTTCACCTCTAAATATCCTTCAGACACACCTCCTTACAAAAGGTCTTTCTCCTGCAAAAGCAGTAACCATAAGTTCAGTTCAATCGCTCAGTCGTGTCTGACTCTTTGCAACCCTATGAACCGCAGCACACCAGACCTCCGTCCATAGCCAACTGCCCGAGTACACCCAAATCCATGTCCATTGAGTCAGTGATGCCATCCAACCATCTCATCCTCTGTTGTCCCCTTCTCCTCCTGCCCTCAATCTTTCCCAGCATCAGGGTCTTTTCCAATGAGTCAGCTCTTCGCATCAGGTGGCCAAAGTACTGGAGTTTCAGCTTCAATATCAGTCCTTCCAATGAACACCCAGGACTGATCTCCTTTAGGATGGACTCGCTGGATCTCCTTGCAGTTCAAGGGACTCTCAAGAGTCTTCTCCAACACCACAGTTCAAAAGCATTAATTCTTCGGCATTCAGCTTTCTTTATAGTCCAACTCTCACATCCATACATGACTGCTGGAAAAACCATAGCCTTGACTAGACAGACCTTTGTTGACAAAGTAATGTCTCTGCTTTTTCTTTTTTTTTTTTATTTTGTTATTTTTTTCTATGTCTCTGCTTTTTAACATGCTGTCTAGATTGATCATAACTTTCCTTCCAAGGAGTAAGCATCTTTTAATTTCATGGCTGCAATCACCATCTGCAGTGATTTTGGAGCCCCCTAAAATAAAAGTCAGCCACTGTTTCCCCATCTATTTGCTGTGAAATGATGGGACCGGATGCCATGATCTTAGTTTCCTGAATGTTGAGCTTTAAGCCAACTTTTTCACTCTCCTCTTTCATTAAGAGGCTCTTTTAATAACCATAAACACACTCAGAAAAATATATTCCCAAATATATTCTATAGCTAGGCATACTTGAATTTTCCACTGTGTTTTATAGCAGGTTCCCACCCCATCTACCCCACCACCAACCCCCTGCCCCAAACCAAGATTTAATCCAAGTCCATGCACTGCAATTGGTTATCAGGTTTCTTCGGTCTCTCTCAAAGACTTTTTGAAAAGATGAGTTTTACAGAATGGATTGGATGATTCTGTTATGACATTTAACTTGTTCTGTCCTGGAAGGGAAGATTTTGAGGGTAGTAAGTGTATTTATTATTTTTGGCACTATATCCTAAAATTAACATTTCCCAACTTTCTGATCTCTCTGCGAAGTCTTTTAGTTTCAGAAAATTCTCAATTTATTCCAAGATTTTTTTCATACTCAACTGAGCAAATTTCAGGGCTTATATACTCCATATTCAGAAAAAAATATACTATCATCTCCATTTACTGTAAGAATTCATGGGAGATCTCATCTTAAAGCTAATCAGTACCCAAACCAAATATCATTTTATTGATTAATCATGACAAATTACATTTGGAAAGTAAAATGAAGTCTCTGAAATTTCTTTGCTGATTAGCAAAATATGCCTCCTTATACTTGAGGGTGAAAGCTGCTGTCAAATAATGCCTACATGACTAGAAATTGTAATAGCCAGATGCATTTACTGGGTTGGTGCTGGTATGTTCTGTACATTCCTCTGTCAATGTAGTAAACAGGTTAAACACAGATAAAAATTTGATTATATTAATATTTGGCTTCTTTAACTGGTCATTTATGTACAAATTCTTTAAACAACTTAATGTTCTTTAAGCAACTTAAAATGCAAATTGACACGTTTACAGCTAGAATTTCAAGGAACATTTGTTGTTGCTGTTGTTCAGTCACCCAGTTTTGTCTGACTCTTTGTGATCCCATGGACTGCGGCATGTCAGGCCTCCCTGTTCCTTACCATCTTCTGGAGTTTGCCCAAGTTCATGTTCATTGTATCAGTGATGCCATCCAGCCAACTCATCCTCTGACCCCCTCTTCTTCTACCCTCTATCTTTCCCACCATCAGGGACTTTTCCAGTGAGTTGTCTGTTCACATCAGATGACCAAAATACTGGAGGCTTCAGCTTCAGAATCAGTCCTGGCAGTGAATATTCAGGGTTGATCTCTCTTAAGATTGGCTGGTTTGATCTCCTTGCTGTCCAAGGAACTTTCAGGAGTCTTCTCCAGCACCACAGTTTGAAGGCATCAATTCTTTGGTGTTCTGTCAATTCATCTTAAAACATTTTCTGCCATAATCCTCAAATTATCATGTTTTTCATAGTGTTGGAAAGCATTAAAAGTAGAACTTTTATACAAATGAATTTTATACTCTTTAATTCAATGAACATAAATTCCCTCTACCTTTCATTGCAATTCTGTTAGCTTACAAAACTGAAACTATTTAGCATGTTATATGATATTTAAATTATGGTAAAATGAGTAAAACAAAACGGTTAATGATTTTTAACTGTTTTATTTCATTTACTTGGACATTAGTGCTTTGACACTGGAATATTGATCAAACCATTGACACTTATTTAGAGTGGTTTTCAATTCCTTTGGGTCTACAGACTATTTCAGAGAGGTAAATGACCTTCACTAGTCATCTAGTCCACCTCACCCAGATAACCACTGCAAAAAACCTTCACTTGAATAAATCAGAAGTTGGGAATCAGATTTTAAGAAGCACTTTCCCTAAGACCAGAACTACTGATTCATATAAAGATAAAAACTGTAGCTATTATTACCTTATATTAAGTCAGTCTGTAGCTCAATGGAACTTTCACAGACTAGCAGGAAGACCATGATCATACTAAGTAAACTTTAGACACAGAGCTAGACAGCAGGACCAACCAGTAGAAAATCATCCTCTCAATTCTCCAGCTAGGATATTATACAGTAATATATACAAAAATACAACTCTTCCACACAACTCCCTTAGTACTTTAATAATTTTAATGGGATATTAAATATTACTGAACTACTTGCTCTTATATGAAGCAATTTGAGGCAACAAAATCAAACATGTATACATATTTGCGGTAGCTGGTATGAGGTGGGCTCCAGTGGGCCCGATCTCCTGCTGTTTACACTGTGTTCATCCCCCCCATTACATCAAGGTGGGTCTGTGCAGCAGAGTGATGGGATGTCACTCCTAAGGCTGTATTATCAAAGATATTGTGGTTTCTGCCTTTTTCTCAGACACCTGCTCTGGAGGAAAGCCAGCTGCCATGTTGGGAGGACACTCAAGCAACCACATGAGACCCTGAATTAGAACCACTCAGCTAAACCACTCCCAATTTCCTGATCATCAAAAACTGCATGAAATAATAAATGCTGTCTTTTAGGCAGTTTTGGGAAAATTTTTTACAGAGCCAGGGATAATATAATAACATGTATTAACTTAACTGGTTGAAGTTCTAAGTCTCTTAACTTCTCATTTAGCTATTAAAAATCAAATTATGCTGATGCAATGTAAGGTAGTTAAAAACAAAAACAAAACTCACTAACAAATACCTACTGAGTACCACTGAGGGCAAAAAAGCTCTCTCATACTCCACATGAAACTTCATTAGGGTAATATTCATGCTGACCTCTAACTTGAGAGCTAATTCCTCCCTAGGTAGGAGGGAGTAACTGGTCTGATAACAAGTTTGAGAGAAGCAATTCTGAGGCTCAACTAAAAATGAAGTGAAAGTCACTCAGTCGTGTCCGACTCTTTATGACCCCGTGAACTGTATAGTCCATGGAATTCTCTAGGCCAGAATACTGGAGGGAGTAGCCTTTCCCTTCTCCAGGGGATCTTTCCAACCCAGGGATCGAACCCAGGTCTTTACCAGCAGATTCTTTACCAGCTGAGCCACAAGGGAACCCGAAGAATACTGGAGTGGGTAACCTATCCCTTCTCCAGCAGATCTTCCTGACTCAGGAATTGAACTAGGGTCCCCTGCACTGCAGGCGGATTCTTTACCAATTGAGCTATTAGGGACGCCTACTTGTCTAATCTCACCTACTTGTCTCCTTTCCACTTGGGACTTGTCTGACTGAAGAGAGCTGTTTGTTCTGGTCTGCCCTCTGTCACACAGTAAATATAGTGGGACGAGCTCTACTCTTGTAGACAGAGAAACACGAGGTTGAACTCTGTGTAATTCTGGAGTGCCACATTAGGGAGTTCATTGTTTCTGCAAACCTCAGTCACATTTTCCAAACAACTTTTTCAGTAATTAACTTATATCTGAATCTTTATCTATCTGACTTCTGTGTCCTATTTCTAAACTGGATCCAAACTTCAGTAAGGGAAAAAAAGGGGAAGGAGCAACTTATCATCTTCTAAACTAAATACAAACTATTAGGGGTATGTTGTGCCCTTGTGCAGTTTATAGTCTATTTGGCATATAAACTAGAATAATGTAACCTGAAAGGTTATATTATATAAGAATTACCTAATAAATATAAACTTTGAGAAGCATATAATTATTACCAAAAGTGAGAAATTATGATCATCTGTGAGAATCAGAACATCTGAAAGAGAAGGGTAAAAACATAGACCTACCTCATGCCAAACCTATAAACTCAGAAATGGGACCCAAATAACTGCACTTTTAATAAGTTCTCAAAACAATGCTGATCCATACGAATCTAGTCAAAGTGAAAGTCAGTTGCTCAGTCGTGCCCGACTCTTTGCGACCCCATGGACTAGTAACCCTCCAGGCTCCTTTGTCCGTGGGATTCTCCAGGCAAGAATACTGGAGTGGGTTGCCATTCCCTTCTCCAGGGGATCTCCAAGGATTGAACCTGGGTCTTCTGCATTGCAGGTAGATTCTTTACCGTCTGAGCCACCAGGGAAGCCCCAATCCAAGATATACATGGCAGGTGCAATGACTTTGGGAAAAAGGAGCCTGCTATGAGCTAGCAAAGGGAAGATGATAGCAAACAAAACTTGAAGCAAACTTTGAAAGATATACAGGAGTGGAACAGGTGGAAGATGAGGGGAAAACATCTGCTGAGGGCTTCTTAACTGCAGACATTCTCCTATGTATGACTCGTTTAAGACGATTTCATTTCTTATATGGAAAAACTGAGGCCCAGACAGATTAAATAATTTGCCTGAACTCATGAAACTAGTTAAATGACAAAATGAGATTAGCAGAAATTTTCATTTTAAAGATGAAATTGAGCCTCAAGCGGGTAAAATATGTCAGAAGTAACAAAACTGGTAAGGGGCAGAACTGTGATTAAGAAGTGAAGTGGCCAAGCTGAAATCAAGTCTGTGAATCTAAAGGCTCTGCTGTTGCTGCTGCTTTTTTTTTTTAGTAAGTGGGGAAGGAGGTCTGTCTTGCTTAGGAAACACACAAAAGAAGGAAAGCAAAAGCAGACTTAAAAAAAACATTAGACCACTGCAAAACAGACTATATTTTAACTTGTGATACAGCCAGAGAATCATACATTAAAGGCCACCAATGGCTTAAAAAGCACTCAAAAAATAACTGTTTAATCATTATGGTTTTGTCTCAATTGTTTAGTTTACTAAATAATTACTAACTGCCATTAGCAGTCAGCAAAGAACCAACTGTTAAGACTGATGGCTTATCAACTAGTTTGAAAGCACCCAACTAGTCAAAACAGTCAAACTACTTGTATAGCTAACCTTAATTTTAGAAGTATGACATTAAGGCCAGAATAATTTTATTAAAAATTGCTTTGTTGTTGTTGTTCAGTCACTATGTCCAGCTCTTTGCGACCCCCATGGTCTGACGCATGCCAGGCTTCCCTGTCCTTCACTATCTCCTGGAGCTTGCTCAAACTCATGTCCACTGAGTCAGTGATGCCATCCAACCATCTCATCCTCTGTCACCCTCTTCTCTTCTTGCCTTCAATCTTTCCCAGCATCAGAGTCTTTTCCAATGAGTCGGCTCTTTGCATTGGGTGGCCAAAGTATTAAAGCTTTAGCATCCGTCCTTTCAATGAATATTCAGGGTTGATTTACTTTAGGACTGACTGGTTTGATCTCCTTGCAGTTCAAAGATTGCTTTATGACGATGTTTTATAAGACTGCTTTGTGGTCCATGTTACAATTTTAAGGACTTTTCAAGTGAAAGATAGTGAAGATAAGTCCTTAAAATATTTGTCTCTATAGGGACTTCAGTTCCTCTTTTCTATCTCAAGACAAAAATAAAAATTCAACTCTGTAAGGCCCTTCCTGTAATTAATCATTTTTTCCTTCATTGCTGCTATACATCATTGCTTGTACAAATTTAGCATTTATTTCATTTTGCCTTCCATTAAAACTGTTTGTTTAAAAACGTTTGTACTTCTTTAGGGAAGACTATGCATCATCCACCTTTGTATTCACCTAGCATTTAGCACAGTGCCTTGCACATTCAATAAAAGCTCAAGATGAGCACATAAATTACATATATCAACACATTTTCTATATCAACCTTGAACTAACAAATATAAGAACATGGGAAAATACACTGTTGAAAACATTTCCATTTTTAAGCAGGTTTGAATTTCAGAACTGGGAACCACCAAAATAATTTTTATCAACAAATATGCAGTATGTACCATGCAATGTATATACAACAATGGGGGGAAAAAAACAGATGTAGTTTTTGCCCTCACAAACCTTACACCTAGTAGTAAGACAGACAACAGCATATAAACATATGTTATGAAGAAAACAAACAGTAGGTGAAATGAGGAATTAGAGTAAGGGTGGAGGGTAAGGGCAGCTTACATAGGTGCACAACCTGACAAGTAAAATTTAAGCTGAAATTGAAGGGTGAGAGTCAGTTATGCAAAGAGGAGAATAGTCAGCAGTTTCACACACTAGCAAAGTAATGCTCAGAATTCTCCAAGCCAGGCTCCAGCAGTACGTGAACCGTGAACTTCCAGATGTTCAAGCTGGATTTAGAAAAGGCAGAGGAACCAGAGATCAGATCGCCAACATCCATTGGATCATCGAAAAGGCGAGAAAATTCCAGGAAAACATCTACTTCTGCTTTTGACTATGCCAAAGCTTTTGACTGTGTGGATCACAACAAACTGTGGAAAATTCTTAAAGAGATGGGAATATCAGACCACCTTACCTTCCCCCTGAGAAATCTGTATGCAGGTCAAGAAGGAACAATTAGAATCAGACATGGAATAAGAGATTGGTTCCAAATCGGGAAAGGAGTACGTCAAGGCTGTATATTGTCACTCTCCTTATTTAACTTATATGCAGAGTACATCATGAGACATGCCGGGCTGGACACGGCACAAGCTGGAATCAAGACTGCCAGGACAAATGTCAATAACCTCAGATACACAGATTACAGCACCCTTATGGCAGAAAGAGAAGAACTAAACAGTCTCTTGATGAAAGTGAAAGAGGAGTGAAAAAGTTGGCTTAAAATACAACATTCAGAAAACTAAGATCATGGCATCCGGTCCCAAGACTTCATGGCAAATAGATGAGGAAACAATGGAAACAGTGAGAGACTTTATTTTTGAGGGCTCCAAAATCACTGTAGATGGTAACTGCAGCCATGAAACTAAAAGATGCTTGCTCCTTGGAAGAAAAGCTGTGACCAACCTAGACAGCATATTAAAATGCAGAGACATTACTTTGCCAACAAAGGTCCATCTAGTCAAAGCTATGGTTTTTCCAGTGGTCATGTTATGGTTGTGAGAGTTGGACTATAAAGAAAGGTGAGCACTGAAGAATTGATGCTTTTGAACTGTGGTGTTGGAGGACTCATGAGAGTCCCTTGGACTGCAAGGAGAGCCAACCAGTCAATCCTAAAGAAAATCAGTCCTGAATATTCATTGGAAAGACTTGATGCTGAAGGTGACACTCCAATACTTTAGCCACCTGATGTGAAGAACTGACTCCTTGGGAAAGATCCTGATGCCAGGAAAAACTGAAGGTGGGAGGAGAAGGGGACGATAGAGAATGAGATGGTTGGACAGCATCACTGACTCAATGGACATGAGTTTGAGTAACCTCCTGGAATTGGTGATGGACAGGGAAGCTGGGTGTGCTGCAGTCCATGGGGTCACAGAGTGAGACACAACTGAGCGACTGAACTGAACTGAAGGTCCTAAAGGTGTGTGTGGGTCACGTGCTGCAATGCCAGCTTCAAAAAGTTATTACAGCACATTCCCCAACCTTCTGTTTTTCAATTCTTTTGCTGCCTAAATTAAATGTAGGCAGATTCTCTTGCCTAAATTAAAGACAGCATTAACTCTGGGGAACGCAAGATTCCTTCCATATAATACCAATTTCCTTTTAGTCTTTATGACTATTAAATTCATCTCAACGTGACACCTTTTTCCCAATTAGGAAAGAGTGTTTCTTCTATATCAGCTTTCATTTTTTGATTTGAAGCCCTCCTGATTGCTAATCAACGTGTTGTATGATTACTTCAACAATTACTTCTAGAATGTTATTCTGTCATCAGAAAAAATGCACTGCTGGCTTTTGGAACCGTATGTTGCTCTGGAATATAAAGTCACACAGCAGAAGAATTAAGATTAGAAATCCAAAATTTCAGCCTCTGCTCTAGGGCTCTTCCTTATCTTCTGTCTTCTCATTTTGTGAGTGAAAATCAGAGCCAAGTTAAGTTTAGGTTACATAATGGGCTGTCACCTTCTGTCTAAATCATAGTCTATAAATACAAAATAACATCAAACTCTCATACTATTTTCTTGTGTGGTTACTATATGGCTGTATTCACAAATAGGTTGTGTACATCTCTTTCACTGCACATATTACAGTATGCTAACTATCCTCCTAACTGAACTGAATTCACTGAGTGCAAGAACTAAAATTTCTTATATTTTTAAATATGCAAATACCAGCCCAAGTGTAATGCCAAAAATATTAATATACATTCATATTGCTTAACCAAAACCCAGGGGCTGGGTGCATTTTAGAAACAAGAATTTCTGTGAATTAAAAAATGTCACAAGGCACATAAACCATTTCAAAACACCTTACATACCAGTGGCCGAGAGCAGCACCTCATAATCAAGCATATTAATATTTCTTCAGCAGAACATAATGGATAAATGAAGACTATATATACCGTTTCATTAGTTCAGGTTGCATTTTGCTCCCAAATGAATTCTATCTCCAAGCTTAAGATGCTTTTGCTTTTCAAAGCCTTTTGAATGTTGGTAGTAGAGATATTATGGACTGTATTCACAACAGTGCTGCTACAAGATGCGATTAATTACTTCAACTCTCATCTTTTTGATGAGACCAGAACAAGCAGTTATACCAGGCAGCTTTTATATCCCATGTTTGAAGACAGGTGTTTTATCACTAAGGAATCCAACCTAGCAGAGAGGATCAAAAGCTGAAGGGGAAGGGGGGGAGGAGGGCAGGAATCCTAATTGTACAATACTGTATTCTTATCGGAGTTGCTCATTAATTATTATTTAATAAGGAAGCTCCATTTGATTAGGTCATGTTAGTTATTTTTTTAAATGAAAATGGGTAAATAAAACTCCTGTCCCATATGGCTAACAAGGGTATGGAGGCAATCAGCTCTGAATTCTATGGGAAGATAACTGCACTCTTTGGGGACCAATGTTCATAGAAAGAGGGATTCCAAATATAATGGTGAGAAATGTACACATTTTTCTCTAATTATAATTACTCTAATATAAACCAAGGGAAATTTTCTAGTCAATCTCTCCTAACTTTTATATTATTAGCAATCTTATATAAAGTCTTACATGTTTTTTTCTACTTTTTACAAATGGAAAAAGCTCTGCAATCAAAATCGAGCATACTAAAATCCATTCTTTTCTTTCCATAACTCAAGCCCCACCTCCACTTTGCTTCTGTTACTATTAGATTTTTTTCCTCAGCAAAATACCCAATTTGCACTGAAAGACTACAAATCAACTCTGCAGACAACAATGTTTGATATGATTCAGTCTGGGGATGTTGATTTTCAGTCTTAAAATTGTATGGACATTTTAACTGAATCAGTTACTTTGTTCAATATATGACATTAACATTCAGCAAGTGTTTATCACAGAAAAGTGTATTCCATTCTAAAAATGGAAATACCAAGTGTGAAAATGTAATAAATCTTGAGTTTTAGCTACTATTTCAGAACGAAATACTACCTTCTTATATTTTCCTAATTCGTTAAAATAAGAAAAATAAAATCTAATAAGCTAGATCTTAACAACAAATATACCAGCACGTTACTTACCTAGTACAACAAAAAAGGTGAACAAAAACTAACCAGACTATTTTTCAGTCTGGAGAAAAACAAACTCCCTGGTCCATATCTTAGCTGTTTACATTCAGTAGTAACGAACTAAAATCCTTCTCACTGGATTTCTTGGTACAGGGGACTGACTTCCTCTATACGATCTTATGAAAACGATCAGCATTAAATATTTAAATTACTTAGCTTGAGACCACTTTAAAAAAAAAGCCCCACAGACCAAAATGCCAGTGGTGACTATTCTGTAAGGAAATGGGTCAGAAACATGTTGTTATTCTAGGACGCAGATCAACCGAGCCAAGGACTTCTGGAATATGCTGCCCCCAAGATTCAGGATGCAAGACTCAAGAAAGCACGCGCGGTCACGATGTCCGTGAAGCCACAGGACCTTCCTACGAAAGCAGAGCCTGAAAACTCATCGGCTCATGGAGAACTCCCCCTTTCTCTGAAGTTACAAGGCAGGGCAGCTGACAGGAGCGCGCTAGGGACATCTCGGCCCCTGACTAGCTAAGAATGGGGTCCCCGTGCTGCGGCTACTCCCCTTACCGTGAGAAGATCTGGGAGGGAGGAAAGGAGGAGAAACACCCAGAATCCTGGTGCAAAAGGCCCTGGCCTCGCAGACGGGGGTTTAGGGAGACAGGGAGGGGCAGCTCCGTGTGTGGTGACCCTTTGTGAACAGGCTCTGTGGCAGCTCGGCTCTCACCGAGGCTTTCATGAGAGCGGACAACGGGGGCCCCGCGCCGCCCGCCCCGACGCGGAAACCTCGGCGCGGCGGGCGGGCGCCTGCCAAGAGCCCCTGCATCGCACCCTCCGCCAGCTGTGGGGGGGGCTTCGCTCCTCACCCGCCCGCCGGCCCACCCAAGCCACTCAGGGGGCGTCGGCTTTCGACCCGGGCTCGCCCGGCCAAGGCGCAACGAGACGCGCGCCGGGTTCTTTCCTTAGCGTAATCCCTCCGCTGCCGGCCGCGCACTAGTTTTAATCACGCCCCACTCTCCCCCGCCTTCCCCCGCCTGGCCGCCGGCGTCACCTCCGCCACCCGGGCGCTTTCCAGCAGCTTCCAGAAACGTCGCCTCCCCAAAACCAGCCACTCACATATGGCGGGCTCTTGCAGCCACCGGCCCCGCCCCTAGTCGTCGCCGCAGCTACAACTGCGGCTGCGGCGGCCGAGCGGAAAGCCACGCCTCTCTGCGGAGGCCCACCGGAAGTGCTCCCGTCTTCGCCTTCCCTGCCCGGCATACGCCCTTTCAGGGCCCCCACGCAGAGCCGGAAGGGGAAGTGTTTCTCCGAGGACTCAAACCGGAAGCTGCTTTCCTAGCGGAGGGGCTCGGGGGGAGGAGCGGGCTGAGGAGAACGTGGGTTGAACGTCGCACACTGGCGTGGGAGCTCCAGTTGGAACGGGAGTTCCGAGCGACCCGGACGCGAGGAAGGGCCGAGCCGGTGGCAGGTAAGAGAAAAGACGGAGTAGCTTCCTTCAGCTTCTGAAATAGGAAAAGCGGATGGAGCTGGGGTGATCTGTGGGGGTACTACGCTGGTTGAAAGGAGGGGCTAGGCTGGTTGGGGGGAAGGCTTGGTGAGTAAGGTGTTAAGAGTCACAGATTCATTCGCTTGGACTCAGAGAGGTAAATGCTGAAGAGAAATCAGAGGTTTCCCCTTACCCCCGCCCCCCGCCCCTCCTTCATAAGGACCGTGAATTAACGGAACCCTGCGTCTCCTCGGGTTTCCAAGGTTGGGTTTTGAAACTCACGTCTCCTGGTCTGTGATTCAGGACGGCTGGCTTGGGTACCAGACAGGGCTGGGCGCCGAAAGCCAGCCCTAGCCCTCGGCTTCAAGTCTGTTGTGGCCTCACCTTTGACAGCTCGCGTGCCGAGCCCCCTTCCTTGGAGGGAAAGCTTAAACGGGTGTAAGGCCTTCTTCGAGCAGTTGGTTCTCTGGGTTTCCCCATTTTGCGCTGGGCTGTGACTTCAGCTTAATTGCTGCTTTCGCTAGCCCCCGGGCCAACTTGACGCTTTGTGGCTGTAACTGGGTCCGTGCTGGGTTAGTACTTGACATTTGGGCTTCTGGAGCGTCAGTGGTTCACAGAAGTAATGAAAAAAGTGGGGGATGGGGAGCGGCTCAAAACAAAACAAAAAACGGGGAGGGTGAAGTGGAGCAGACGGTAAGACTGGAAAGGCAGTGGTCTCACAGTGCGATGGTATTTAGGTCTTAGCATTGCCCTCAGATAACCCTGAACAACTGAACACAAACGCACGGAGCTGTTTGGACTTTACTGTAATCAGACTGGAGTCATTACTTGATTTTAAGCTGGGCAGCGACAGACTCAGACTTGTTTTTCTTTAATAAAAGCATCACTTTGGCAGTGATAAGGAGTGGAGATGGAGATGAAGACAGAAGTGGGGGTTTGAGATGCTTCCAAAGAACTGTCCACAGAATTTGACGACTTTGACTAGAGAACCACTCAAATTTTTTAGTATGTGTGTTTGTAAGCATAGAGGTGCCAAAGTCTAGGAGAAATACAAGCAAAAGGAGCAGGAGCAGGTGGTTTTTTGTAGAGAGGACAATGAGGGCAGTCATTCAGGGATAAATTAAGTTCTAAGAACTACCCCAGGGTTTTCTATCTAGGACCAAGTAAGTTGTATTTGAAAGACTTGAATAGCCTACCTCTGTTGTTGTTTTTTTTTTTTAATGAATTTTCTTTTGGGGCTTCTGCATATTCAGGATTTCAACCACCAGCTTACCTGTTTTTCCATTGAAATTGTTGGGTGATAGGATCAGGAGAGCAAATTTGAATTCTTATCATGTTTTACTTTAGTAGAGAGAGAACCAGCTGGAAAAGTTTGCTTAATCCCTCAGGCAGATGGAAATTTTCAACAAGGAAGATTTGTTCCAGATACATGGCTTACCAGCCCCCTTTTTTTTTTTTGGAGAATACTGCAGAATGATCCAAACTATGCTGCCTGTTTTCTGCATAATGTATAAAATAGCACTAAATAGTAGTTAAAATTTGCTATGTGTCAGGTGCTAAACATTTTACACACATTGCATTTAATTCTTCAGTTCAGTTCAGTCACTCAGTCGAGTCCGACTCTTTGTGACCCCACGAATCACAGCACGCCAGGCCTCCCTGTCCATCACCAACTCCCGGAGTTCACTCAGACTCACGTCCATTGAGTCAGTGATGCCATCCAGCCATCTCATCCTCTGTCGTCCCCTTCTCTTCCTGCCCCCAATCCCTCCCAGCATCAGAGTCTTTTCCAGTGAGTCAACTCTTCGCATGAGGTGGCCAAAGTACTGGAGTTTCAGCTTTAGCATCATTCCCTCCAAAGAAATCCCAGGGCTGATCTCCTTCAGAATGGACTGGTTGGATCTCCTTGCAGTCAAGGGACTCTCAAGAGTCTTCTCCAACACCACAGTTCAAAAGCATCAATTCTTCGGCGCTCAGCTTTTTTCGCAGTCCAACTCTCACATCCATACATGATTTAATTCTTAGAATCATCTAATTTTCCAAATACAGTTTTGAACCTAAAGCTGGTGCTTTTAGCCACTCTTGAATCCTAAAAGTTTGACTCTTCCTGTATAGTTCCCTTCTGTGAGTAGGTTATAAACAGAACCAGCCAGAGTTAACAAATTGGTGTTGTCCCTGAGGAACTTAAAAGGAAAAAGCACTAAACTTGTTTTTTAACCCTTTTGGCAGTGATACTCAATGGGCTGAATTTGGCCCCCTACCCCCACCCCACCCCCCAGGTTGGCAACATTTGACAGACATTTGGCAACATCTGGAGATACAGTCACAACTGAGGGGTGGGTGTTGTTGGCATCTAGCAGTTAGAGGTCAGTGATGCTGCTGAACATCCCCTTAACCCACAGGACAGCCTCCACAACAAACTGATCTGGTCTATGATGTCTGTAATCTTGTGGTTGAGAAACCCTGCTTATGAATGTTTCTTGAGGAATAGCAACTTGAGATTCACTGATGCTTTTCTAAAGAGAATTTTTATTTTTGGAATTATTCCTTGGCTTGAAAGCTGTGTAAAGTATATTCCTGTGAAACAGAATAGCATAACTAGTTTCTAAAGTGAATCTTTGAGCCCCAGTTTCCCAGGAGGTGGTTGTCATAGAATCATGGATTCTTAGATATTGGAAAAACATTTTTCTTGGAAGTATTCTACAGCATCCCTGTGAAGTGGTGATTCACTCTGCCCAGAGTTCTCCTTTATCTAGTTTTCCTTGTATTTTAAATCTAAACTACTGTTAACGATTACTTTCCCTTACGCTGAACTCCAGTGTCATAATTTTGACTTGACTGTGATTCTACTCCAGGGGACTACACTCAAAAAACACTTGTTACATGTGTAATTTGTACTATGACAGTGTTTATATTTTTGTTCTGTTACAAATTATTTAATGTAAAATGAAGTACATTATTGTCAGCTTTTAAGAAGTGACACTGTTCTCAGCTGGTGATGTATTCTTGGTAATTGAAAGCAATAGGAATGTAGGGGGTTCTTTTGTCGGTTGTCAGGTAATAGCGCAATGGATCTGGGTTTTGTAAAGTACTTTCTTAATATAATGTTTATATATTTGTTTTAAATTGTATACAGACTAAAAACCTAGGTTTTCAAACTCTGGTCGATATAGTTAACTAATAGCTAACTCTATTACAAGTTTTGATGTTTGGTTTTAAATGAGTCTACTATGAAGACTGGTCCTATTGCTGGTTTATGCCCTCTTCCCAGAAATTTGCTAGATTTATAAATAAATTTAGGTATTTCGCTTTCACTTCAAAATAACAATTTTAGAATCTGTTTAACGTAGGATATATAGTTCTCAAAATATACTTAATGTATATCCATCTTCTAAAATAGCATAGCTCTTTTTCAAAGTAAATAGGATTTTTGTTTAATTGTCTATTGACTTTTTTTTTTCCAGGGTTCATTGAGAAATCCTTAGTGCTATTGACATGTTTCAAGGGACATAAATTAGCCAATGACTCGGAATGACGGATTCCCCGAAGAGTGGAAATGGTTTGCCAGTGGTTGGACCAGGGGCTGATATAGGGAAATCTTCACTCCACATGGTGGGGTACTTGGGAAAAGTTAGTGCACTTATTTTTTGCCTCAGTGCAAAGTTGGTTTTTTTCCCTCCTGTTTTTGAGACTTAAATTTGGTTTTAATTTTACCAGTTAATTTCTAAAAAATTGTATCTTCCACGGAAATCTTACAGTAATGGCGAAAGACTGTTTCTGTTTACCTCTCTGTTTCACTGATACGTGAAAGTAGAAAGAAAACACAGACCTTACGGTTTACTGTTTGAAAATGTCGAACATATTTTCAGTGGTAACTAATGTTACTTTTTTTCTTGCAAATAAAACTAATGCTATTCTTAACACCTACTTTAATATTTAAAACTAGAATATATTCTTTTTGGAATAATAGCGGTATTAAAGCCTGTATGCATTTCTTTTATTTGCTATCTTTTAAGATATCTTGCCAGGATGCTTCTAGGTGAAAATTATAAAAAAAATTTCTGGTTACTTTTACATTTAACTTTTTGTAATTTGATAAAATCTTGAGTGTCTCTATTTTAATTTACTTTTTTTCTCTTTTAGAATTATGATTCAGCTGAAGTTTTGTCAGATGGGTATTGCCCTGCTTGTAAGGCGAAGGGAAAGTTAAAAGCCTTAAAAACTTACCGAATTAGTTTTCAAGAATCTGTCTTTTTGTGTGAGGATCTGCAGGTAAAGTATTAATCTTAGATGGTATCAAAGTTTTAGCCTTTTGCTTTTTTCTTCACTGTTGAAATTTGTGCTCATTTTGTAGCTTTTAGACTGTATGTTTTTTAATATGTAGATAATCAAAGTCTCTAGATCTGTCTGGTATGCAATTTTAAATATTCTCTGTTATTTTTCCACTCAGTTTCCTGAATTATTACATGACGACGTTAAGACTTGTTAGAGGAGGGAATATATTTCAAGAAGTTTTTTTTTAACCTTATGGGGTCCTTTAGATGTTGTCACTCTTATCTGTTGGTTTATTAACTCTGGGACTCACTGAGAAAGTTATTAACCTCTAAATATTATGTACTTAAGAATTCTAGAACTTCTTCATCTTACAAAACTGAAATTCTGTACCCGTTGAATAACAACTTTTCCCTGTAGCCCTGGCAACTACCACTCTAATTTGTCTATGAATGTGACTAATCTCTAGGTACCTCATATAAGTGGAATCATACAGTATTTGTCTTTTTGTGATTTTGCTTAGTGTAATGACCTCAAAGTTTATCCATATTGTACCATATGATAGGAGTTCCCTTTTTTAAGACTGCGTAACGTTCTATTGTGTTAATATGTGTATACCACATTTTCTTTATCCACTTGTTTGTACATGGACATTTGGTTTGCTTCTACTTCTTGGCTATTGTGAATAATGTTGTAGTGAGTATTGGTGCAAATGTCTCTTCAAGGTCTTGCTTTCAATATCTTTGGACAACTTTTTGAATACAAAATTACCACTATTGATTTTAAAGTGTTCTATATCATCTGACATGTGGTAGGGTTAAGGAAGTAATCTCAGGGTATAAAAGTCGAAGTTCAAGTTGTTAATGGTGACTGCACAACTAGTTAGTAATGGAAAAATGAAGAACTTGTCCTGTTAAACTAAATAATTTCTAAACAAGTGCAATATTAGGAATATAGTGTTCACTTGTATAGAAAATGCTATATTTTAAAATGGAGGATTTAGTGCATTTCAGGTTCCCTCGTAGCTCAGTCGGTAAAGTATCTGCCTGCAGTGCAGGAGACCTGGGTTCAATCCCTAGGTCATGAAGTTCCCCTGGAGAGGGAAATGGCAATCCACTCCAGTATTCTTGCCTGGAGGATCCCCCGAGCAGAGGAACCTGGTGGGCTACAGTCCATGTGGTCATAAGAGTCGGGCATCTTTCTTTCTTTCTCTCTTAGTGCCTTTCAGTTAGTTGCTGCTGTAAAATGAACTATTTCAAAACTTAGTGACAAAGTGACTTAATGGCTTCACACATGATTCTGTGGGTTGTCAAGGCCGTTCTTACACTTCCCATTTTGTTGGCTGGTACAGCTAAATTTAGTCTGTGTGGCAGGCTGTGGATGCCAGCTCCCAACTGGGAACTCAACTCAGGTAGTCAGCAAGAATCTCACTTCTCCACAGGGGTCTCTCCATAAGGCTAATTAGGATTCTTACAGTGCAATAGCTGGAACTAAGAAAGTATCTTCCAGAAAGAGGGCTGCGAGAGGGCAAGTCCAGTCAGCCAGTGCTTCAGGCCTCCGTGTGCATCCTGGTTGTTCATGTCCCATCACAGCTAGTCACATGGCCAAGCCCAAGGCTGTGGCAGAAGGCTGACTCTAGGGCCTGACTACCTGGAGATATAGTTCTTTAGTTCACTAGAGGTCACTGATCTGGCTGTCTACCATACCTGTATAGAAGAAGGCGTGTTTTACGTGAAGGCACACAGGATTTAGATTTCTTGCATCTGTCTTATAAAATGTTTTGCTGGTGTTCAAGCTTAGGGAAAATTCGTTGGTTATTTTGGTGACTTGTTTACACTTTTGCTATTTGGCTGAAATTGTGTTCATGTATGGTGAAGTCATTAAAATTCAGCCAGTTTGATTCTGAGACCCAATGTGGTTGTAAAATTGGTCCACTGATGTGCTCTCAGGTTAATACTCAGTTTCAAAACTATGTAACACAGACATTACTCTTTGGAACTTCTTACTTTGAAACTACTTTTCTAGTTTTTAATGCCACGCAGTATACCTATCCCCAAAAGAATAGTGCACTCATCATAAAATCTTAGAATTTTTAATTCATTCAACATTGGATTCTTTGTTAAAGCAAAAATATGTGTGTTTTGCTTGTTAACTTACCCTGGTATAGCTTAGATTAAACCCTTGACTATTCAAATTAACTAGGAAAAAACTAATCTTTTGAGGACTAAAGTTTTGATTAACTGTTTATCATTGTTCCTTCAAATTTAGATTGATAATATTATATATCCTCTCATATCAAATTAATGCTAACATTTTATACATATTTTGCATGATATAGAAATGGTAAAGTAAAGCTTGAGCTTATCTGAATTTTTATTTTTTCTTTCTAGTGCATCTATCCTTTAGGCTCTAAATCACTTAATAACTTAATTTCTCCGGGTTTGGAAGATTGTCACACTCCAAATAAGCCTCAAAAAAGAAAGATCTTGGAAACCAACTGTGAAGATTTACCTCTTTTAGCAGATTCCAAAAAGACTAAAAATCATCGAGGCATTGACAGTGAACACGTTTTGAACAGTAACCATAATGGAGGAGAATATGATGGAACCTCACCAGGCTTACCTGGTTCACTGTACAGTGGACAGCAGAATCCAGTTAGGACAGCTGATTGCTGGGAGCAGAATGAGGCTTTGGAAGCTGATACTGTTGACATGGCTCCTGAGGAAGATGCTACCATGGTTGATGTTTCTGGAACTGAAGGAACTCACCCTCAAAAAGAAAGATGCACATCTGAACTGGAAAAGCCACCGGAGAGCAAACATACCTCATTTTGCCAGACTTCATGTGTCCAGTGGAAAAACGCACATGCCCTGTGTTGGTTAGACTGTATCCTGTCAGCACTGGTGCACTTGGAAGGGCTGAAAAGCACTGTGACTGACCTGTGCTCTAAAGAGGAGTCCGTGTTCGGGCGATTGTTTACCAGGTATAATGAAGCCAATAAGCTTCTACACACCAGTCAGCTGGATGGAGTTAAAGGTTAGTAATAACATTTTATTTCTCTTTAATTTTAAGAGAGACTAATACTGAACTTGTCTCACAGCGCTTGAAAAAGATGCCATTAGTTCCCATTGTTCTGTGTCGAGACCTGGGAGCAGGGCCCAAAGGGACCACGTCGTGAAGCTTGAGATGATACTAGTTGTGTTACCATGACTGCCCGAAAGGCAGTCTTCTTCAAAAATTAAGAGTAAGGAGGCTGTGGTTGTATCTTATCTGTTGGTCAGTGGTGGTCAACATAGAGTCCATCAAAGTAAAACTTCATAAGTTTTTGAGTTGCTGTAAAGTGGAATAAAGAAGTAAGTCGATCACCCATAATCCCACAATTCTCCAAAAATCACTTCACAGTGAGGGATATATTTTTATTTTTTCATGAAATAGGATACCCAGGAACCACCTCCAACCCAAGATAAAATATTTGCAGTGATTTACACGTACCTATGTGTTCTTCCCCATGCCATCTTCTACTCCCCCCGAAGGTAATCATCATCCTAAAATGTGTTTTATCATTTCTTCTTTTTAAATAGTTCTTCCTACATATATATGGCTAAGTAATATATTGCCTAATTTAATGTTTTAAACTTTATAAAAAAAGATAAACAGTGTATTTTTTCTGGGACCTTTTTTTTTTTTTTAATCAAGATTTATCTGTAAAGCTGCTTGTATCTGTGGCTCACCTATTTTAATTGCTTTGTAATATTTCCAGTTTGACAAAATACCAGTTTGTAAGTATAGCAGTGCATTTATTCATCTATCATTGGGTTGATTCTTGCCATCATAAATACTGCTGCTGTGACTGTTTTTAGGCCAATCTTTCGGGGCCCAAGAATTTCCCTTGGATCTACGTTAGGATAGACTCTGAATTCACAC
This sequence comes from Oryx dammah, assembly GCF_014754425.2. Classification (NCBI taxonomy): domain Eukaryota; kingdom Metazoa; phylum Chordata; class Mammalia; order Artiodactyla; family Bovidae; genus Oryx; species Oryx dammah. The sequence goes on along the minus strand of NW_024070208.1, from coordinate 30,141,377 downwards.
AGACTGGATAAAGGCTGATGGTTTTCCAGAGTGGTTGTATCGGTGTGTACTCCCATTAGCAATATAGATGAGAGCTTCCTCATCCATATTTCCTCCCTTGGCTATTTTCTCAGTTGGAGATTTTTGCTTTTGAATGATATAAAATGGTTCTGATTTGCTTTTCCCCAATTTTAGAAAGGTTGAACAGCTCTACCTATATAGATTGACCTTCTGTTCCCTCTGTGAAGCCTGTCTGTGTCTTATACCTGTCTGTTCTGTTGTCATGTGCTTACTGATTTGAGCTTTTATATGTCCTTGTTGCTCTATTTATTTATGTCAGGTAGCTTGCTGCATCTCCCAGTTTGTATCTTGTGCTTTTGCTTTTTTAAAGATCCCTTTTGATGTACAGAAATTGTTCATCTTTCTTTTTGTAGCTAGTAATGTTTGTGGCTTTAAACAGAAATGTTTCCTTTATCCAAGATGAGAAAGTCATTCACCTGTGTTTTCACTGAGCAGTCACAGAGCTTTGCTTTTTACATTGAAATTCTTCGTTCAATGGGAGGTAATTGGGTATGGTGTGTGGTAAGGGTTCATTTTTTTTCCCATTGCATAGCCAGTTTTTCTAGCTCCACCTTTTTCCTCAAGTGATCTGCCATGCCCCCTTTGTCATATTCCAGTTTGTGTAAGCAGTTCCTTAGCGCTCAGTTTTGTTCTCTTAGTCACTTTGTCTCTGCACCAGTACCACACTATGTTAATTATTAGGGCTTTCTAGGTCTTGCTGTCCTCATCGTTACTCAACTTGACTTTGATCTTGCAATCTTTTATATAAATCTTATACATTGTTTCCCCATCTTTGAATATTTTCCTGTCGCTGCACCAGTGCCAGGCTGTTTTAATTATTATGGCCTTTTGGGTCTGGAAGGGGAGAATCCTTACTTTTATGCAGTTTGACCTTGGTTATTCAGTATTTTATTCATCTTTTACAAGATAATTGTCATTTTTATAATATAGTTGTAATTATCCAGCTGCATTACTGTTGATTGTAAGTTTTCTCTTTTTTTTCCAGTGTGATCAGATACCAAAAATTCTGGTCAGTGCTCACTTCTTATTACAGGAGACTCCAGATGTTCTCATAGTGAAACGCACAAGCAGCGTGTGATCAGGCTATATGAATTATTTACTTGTAAGAGATTTGAGTGAAAAGATCTAGTAGCCAGAGTCAAGTGCATATGGAGGCTTTTACTCAAAATAATTTTAGTTAATCTTAGTTTCTTAATTTTGCTAATCTTAGTTTTCTGTCAGTAATTTTGAAGACTTTGGCCCTAAAGAATATCAAACACATGATCAGGTATGTGCCCCAAGATGTTCATGATAATAGTATTTATAATAGTAAAATAAAGAGAAAAATCTTAAATGTCCAGCGATAGAGAATGGCCAATAAAACTACGGTTCAGTTGGAGTGTAATAACTAGTCTGCAAAGTTTTTAATGAAGCACATTTGTGTTAAAAAAAGCAGAATATGGAGTTGTACAAAGTGCAATGGTGTCAATGAAGATCCCTTCATGCCCTCCTTCCTCCCCCTCCCCCCAAAAAAAGAGTAGAAGGAGGGAAACATACCAAATGTTTGTTTGGGAAGTAATCATAATATTAAGACTCCTTATAAATTTATCTGTTCCTGAGATATAGTTAAGTTCAGTAAAAGTTATAAAGAGAAGATTAACTGATTAGAAGTTGTCTTAGCATAAGGAACAATTGCATTGAAAGAAACGGCCTCAGATGTTTCAGAGATGGGCAGAATATTAACATGTAGCTCTTTAGTTAGGCCTGTGATTATTTGGGTGAGAAAAACTTTCACTAAGGTTTTACTCCGGCAGAATGATGTTGAGCCAGGCAGTCAGTGCTAACGATATTGTGCTGTTAAAAAAGACTGAGGGAATGTATGGTATACTATGGGACTTCTCTGGTGGCTCAGATGGTAAAGCATCTGCCTGCAATGCAGGAGACCCTGGGTTTGATTCCTTAGTCGGGAAGATGCCCTGGAGAAGGAATTGACTACCCACTCCAGTATTCTTGCCTAGAGAATCCCATGGATACCCCATGATGGGCTGCAGTCCATGGGTTCACAAAGAGTCAGACACAAGTGAGTTGACTAAGCGCATACACACATGATATACTACAAAGAGAAGAAGAATTTAGGAATTTTGTAGTTTTCCATTTTGTCTCTGGAAAATTTGTTGGCTGAGAAACTTTCATTTTTGATAATGTGTTAATTGTCTATAGAAAGATATAGGTTGATGAGAAATCAATAATGTTCTATATTTTATTAGATGGAGATTGTAAAATGCTTCCTTCAGAAATATTTGCAAAGATAGAGACCTGTCTGAATGAAGTAAGAGATGAAATTTTTATTAGACTTCAACCTCAGCTTAGATGTACATTAGGTAAGTAATTTGTGGAATTTAACTGTGTTACTCGTCTACTGTAAAGACATACTTACATCATAAGGAAATACAATACTGTTTTATTAGTTGGGATGATCAGACTCTTGGAAGGGAGAATCTGGGTCGAAATGTATCACTGGTTAAGTCATTCAAGGATGGAGTTGTTTTATATAAATATGCATGCATGTGCTTCTTCCCTTCAGACTGGATGCAGTTCTCAGAGCCAGGTCAGCACTCAGGGGTTACACCATGGGCTTCTTTCCCTGTCCTTTCCCCCAGTAGACTATGCCAGTCACTCATCTGTTGGGTGGGAGACTCATCCCAGAGGAGCCTTGTCCATAAGATCGCCCGAGTATAGACTGAGGGGCTCCCATGTTGCATTTTGCGGCTATCCATTCCCTCCTAGAAGTGACCTGAGATGTTTATTCAGGTTCCCTACTTCAGTTCCCAGTGGAATTTTAAAGAGTGGTTTCTTCCCCAGTCTGATTCATCACCCTGCTTATCCGTGCTCATGATAAATACGTGGAAGATTGTGTCTTGCTCTGCTGCTGCCTCGGATGTGGATTTCTGTATCACAGAGAAGGGCTGTCTGAAAACTGTGCACTCACAGCAGTTGGGCAGGCGTGCAGCTCTTCCTGTACAGCAGCATCCTCTCAGTGTGTCTGCGCTCCTCAGTCAGCAGTGAGAGGGGCTAGTGCTTAAGGTCTTACTAAGGAAACCTGGGAACACGCTGGAATCTTACAATGTGTGTGTCCTCATTCTGAATATTAACACGTATTCTAAACCACTAAAGAAAGAGGAGTAGAATCTGTCCTGGCTTGGAATGTTGGTTACATTTTTAAGATCAGCCAGACACTTAATCATTTTCATTACTGTTTTTAAAAAACACATTGTAAGCTATCCTATCTGTTCTCCCTACTCACAGCTTAAGAAATATTACAACTAATACCCTTTTTATACTCTTTTCCCAATTATTCCTTACCTCACCACAAGGATAACTGCTATCTTCAATTTGATATTTCCTTTCCTTCATTGTATATATGTTTTTTTTTTTTTTTTTAAGGAAAAAGCCAGTATTTTATGGTATCTACTTACTTATGTAAGTGTAGAGAGTAATTTAGTCTTTGAGTGTTGTGTACCAGGATAGACAGACCAATAGAACAGAACAGAAAGTCCAGATCCAAACCCGCCCACCTCCCTGTGCCCCACCCCCATTTGGTTTCTTCCTAATGGTGATGGTTGGTTCCTGATTGGCAGGGGAGGGGGTGTGGGTGGGATTAGATCCCTTCTTCACAGCATAATTAGAAACTTCCAATATTCACATAATGGCACCCCACTCCAGTACTCTTGCCTGGAAAATCTCATGGACGGAGGAGCCTGGAAGGATGCAGTCCATTGGGTCGCTGAGGGTTGGACACAACTGAGAGACTTCACTTTCACTTTTCACTTTCATGCATTGGAGAAGGAAATGGCAACCCACTCCAGTGTTCTTGCCTGGAGAATCCCAGGGACGGCGGAGCCTGGTGGGCTGCCGTCTATGGGGTCACACACAGTCGGACACGACTGAAGTGACTTAGCAGTAGCAAACACGAAAAGCAGAATTGTAAAACTTTGGAAGAAAATATCGGTCACTATTTTACTAGAGATTGGTGACTGCAGTTACATCAAAGTTTAAAACCTCTGTGTAAAGACAGAACAAAGAAATAATATCCAGGATATCTTATGAAGAATTCTTGTACATCAGTTTAAAAAAAAAAAAGAAAAAACCTGATAGAGAAGTGGCCAGACACATTAATGAGCCAGTAATAGAAGAGGAAACCTGAATAGCTAGACAGCAAGGAGTCACTGAAAAGTTTGCATCCTGATGAACAAGCAACCTAGGTACAGATGGTCTCCATCTTTCAGTGGTCCAACTTTTGATTTTTTTCCAGTTTACAGTGGTGTTAAAGAGATAAATGCAATCAGTAGAAACTGTGCTTCGAGTTTTGAATTGTGATCTTTGCTTAGACTAGTGATAAGCCCTATGATACTCACTTGTGATGTTGGGCAGTGGGAGTGAGCTGCAGCTCCCAGCCAGCCATGCGATCACAAGGGTAAACGACCGATATGCTTACAACCATTCTGGATCCAGTCCAGCATCCTGCTTTTCACTTTCAGTACAGTGTTCAGTAAAGTACATGAGATATCCAGTACTTTATTATAAAATAGACATTGTATTCAGTGATGTTGCCCAACAGTAGGCTAATGATAAGTGTTTTGAGCACGTTGAGGGTAGGTTCGGCTAAGCTTTGATATCTGGTAGGTTAGGAGGATTAAATGCCTTTTCAACTTAACGATATTTTCCACACTGTATAGGTTTATTGGAACATAACCCTGTTGAGTTGAGGAAGATCTATGGTTGAGCAGGAGTTCGGGTTAAGGCAGTAGAGACAGAGAAACCACTTAATTTAGACAGGAGGTTATCAAAATTAGAAATAAGCTTTGGTATTGTATGTTTCTCTAATAGGATGCTTTAGACACCTAAAACTGATAATCAAAGGAAAAATAATTAAGATCAATTTAGGAGCTATGTACATTACCTAAAATGGTCTGTAATCATATAACTTATTCAATTGTGTTTTGAGCTCTTTTGTGATAGTTTAATTTGTTGAGAACTATATATTTTTTAGAGCTAAAGATTATGTTGTCATAATGCGATATAAATTATTTACTTTTTCACTTGATATTAGTTTCAACAGAGTAAGTAATTAAAGGCTGATAACTAATTACAAACTCATGCTATACTACACACTCTTTATGCATATGATTCATTTTTAGGAGATTAATTTATTTCTGTTTATGAAAAGTATTTTGTTTTGGATTTCTGTTTTTTTACAAAAATAGCAGTGGGACTATAAAATAACCTTTGTGACAACTGATACTGATAGAGTGGTGCCTAAGACCACTGATCCTTAGGCAGGAAGATCCACTATTCTGCCTTTCAGTATAGCCGACTGAGATGACTCCTCTCAACTGTGTTCCAGACAACTGTAGTTCCAGGGTTGGGAGAAGAGAACGTCAGAAGTGAGGCTGTCCCAGGGGAGGGAGAGGATGGCAGGGCTTGGATTAGTCCTTGGGCCAAATCAGTAAGGCAGCATCTAAGCTCCCCCGAGGATAGAAAGGAGGGAAAGCAATTGGAGGATGAATGTGAGGAGAATCTAAATCCTCCTCCTAACGTTCTTCTCTCCAAATTGGAAGACAGAATCCACAGTTCAGCTTTTGTTTTAATGACAACAAAATTCAGATGTTCTTTAGTTTTGAAGTTGTTGAAGTTTAATTGTTAAGAGATTAAGAAGAGTAGTGGCTGAGGAGTCTGGTTCTGTGAGCCTGGTGCGTCATGCCCTCACCACTTTGTAGAAAAGAGAGTTAGAGTAGAGATGGCTTTTTTTCATGGTTTTGTCCAACTTGGAAATTATTATCCTACAGTGTTTCTCCAGTTATATTATTTTTAGCATCTGTACCAAACAAATCTACATATTTTTGCTTTGTTTTTATGATGCTTTAGAACTGTCACAGTTACGAGGATTTCTTTTTTCCCAGAGAAAAGCTTACCTGAGGAGACAGTGTGAGTCTTTTGTATCTTTGTCTTAGGTGTTTTCGTAAGTGTCACCAAGACAAATGAAAGATAGTGAGTGTTAATTAAAATGATGGGCATTTTTAGAAAGTGCTTCGAAAACTTCTCTTGCCCAACTGTGAATAACTTACTCTATCATATGTATGTATCCCCATATATTCATACTGTGAATATAGTGAGAAAAGACAATTTGTAATTTTTTTTTTCAGTTCATTATGAGCAATAATTTTTCTTTTTCTTCTTCAAGGTGATATGGAAAGCCCTGTGTTTGCATTTCCCCTGCTCTTAAAAATAGAACCCCACATTGAACAGCTCTTCACATACTCTTTTTCTTGGAATTTTGAATGTTCACACTGTGGACACAAGTATCAAAACAGGTTAGTGTTTCTATTTTCTTTAGTGGATTCATTCTGTTGAAAATGTCTCCAAGTAATGAAATATGAAGAAAACTTGCTTCCACTTGTAGCATTGCTGTCTTTACCCTTAATAAAATTTCCTTTTGTGTATTGAAGTTTCTCCACCGCTAAAAGGAAAAAGTTGAGCCCCAGAAGCTGCATTATTTACTTGCTTTTTCATACTAAAAGAGTACCAAAAATAATAATAATAAATAAACATAAATGGTTTGATAGATTACTAGAAGGAATTTTGTTAAGAAGTTCTTTAGTGGCAAGTGGGGACTAATGGTGAAGTAGCACAGTCCCCTGCCTCCCCTACTTCTGCTGGATTCCCCGCTGAGTAAGTATACCTCTTAGAATTCTTTGCAAAGCCATATGTGTTTTGTTTACTCCTGTATTAGAGACTAGGGCTTTTGTTTGCTTGTTTTCAACATTGTGAAAACTTGATTGTAGGCTCCTAGAGTCTTGGCAGCATATCTCAGAGGTAACTTATGCTCTCCCGTTCCTTCCCTTAGTCCTATGAAAGAGCCACCACCAGAATCCTTCTACACGTGAACTGTCTCAGCTTTCTACTTCCCTGCTGCCTCTAGGTGAGGATTAGAGAGATCACGATTGTTGTACATGACCCTGAGATTGGTACTCAGGACGAAACATGGAGAAGAAAGAAGCTGCAAAGTTATTTTGCTTCCATACACCTGCCGTATTAAAAAAAATAGAGAAATTAGGTTTTGGAAGAGGAGTCAGGGAGAGAAAATTTATCAGACACGACGCCTTTGCTGTGTCCATATATGAGAAAGTCACTGGCTGGCTGTCAATTAAAACATGACCACACTGGTTCTGTTGGTCATTTATTCAAACTGTTACAATAGAGGTAAATCCTTTCCTCTTTTATTGAATTCACCTGTTAATAAACTAGAAAATTTGGAGTCTCCAAGTTATTGAATAAATATATATGAAAAAATACTACTTCAGATATTCATTATCTTAATTGAGACTATTTTCAGGTATTTAAGGATTAGTCAAGGAGAGCTGAGTGTGAGACAATGCTCTAGGAATTCCAGGCTGTAGAACCAGGAAGCATTTGTTGTTTTTTCTCAAATCAGTTAAGTCAGAAGGACTAGAACAGAGTTCAGTTCAGTCGCTCAGTCATATCTGACTCTGTGACCCTGTGGACTGCAGCACACCAGGCTTCCCTGTCCATCAGGGAACAGAGTAAGACTTAGCATTTCACTCATACCTAGGACTTAAGTAACTTTGTATGAGTATTAGAACAAACGTCTGCTTCTAGGTCTTCTGGCATTGAGTTCTATAAATTATCTGACTTGCTGTTCGTTTGACATATGTGGAAACTGAAACTTGAAAGGGGTTAAATTAATGCGTGAGGTGACAGACTAGTAAGTGGAAGAACTCAGGCTTAGGCTTTCTGTCCCCTCAGACTTGTCTGCTCATTGAGGTATGCTGCCTAATCTCCACCTGAGTCTTAAATAATGTAAATAACAGAAACAAGCCTGAAGACAACTGTCAGCTTGATGATAGCTTTTCCAGAATCTGTATCTCAGTTGTTTGACAGCTTTTCACTGAGCATATTCTCTGTGCCAGGAAGTCGGCAGAAATCATCTTTATTCTGGCCAAATTTTAAACAGTTAGTTAGGGAAGTAACATGGAAACATAACAGAGGGCCAGTGACTTAGCAGTTATTTTGATCTGTTGGCTTTGAATACAAAGTGAAAAGTGCATTTTGGAGCCATATAGAAAAACTATGAGAGCTCAAGGGGAAGAATCCACCAACCACTTGCCCCCCTCCCTTTTTTTTTTGTTTTTTGTTAGAGTTTTTTGCTCTAAAAGGAAAAGTAGTTAGAGGGGAAAAGCTTAAAATGAAGTGGCATTTCATTGAAACTTACTGTCACTTAATCTGGTGGAAGAATATCCGCAAACTTGTTCATTTGTGTGCTGCTGTCTTTAGTGCTATTTTAAGAGCTTTTAACTTGATTCGGAAGATAGTTTCTGCAGGCAGTTAAAGACCTTGGAGTTGGGCTCCCTGAACTCATTTCATGTCTGTCGGGTTTATCATCTGATGTGTCTCATTTTCCTCATCTGTAAAATGGGGATGAAAAGAGTGCCTGCCTCAGGGATGTTTTGGTAGGTGAGTTTGGCTTAGTGCCTTATATGTAATACCTGCTCAGGGATGTGAGATGTCATGTGGGGCATTAATGCTTATTTGCTGAGACAAACTCCCTTTTATTAATGAAAAATAGGAGCTTTTACTTAATATTTATCTTTGGAAACTGAGAATGTAGCAGAAGTAACAGTCAGTGCATTTGTTGATACCTTTATGTGGCTTTGCCTTTAAAATGTTAGCTTCCCTGAGAATTGATCTATTTGTAACAGCCTGTGCTTACCTCACATATAAGTTACTGGTATTTGTTATTTATAAAAGAAGGTGGTGTCTCTTAGATAATAAATAATTGCTCTTTTAAAGATACTGTTAATCGAGTTGAATTGTAGTGTGCATCTGTAAAGATCATGTTTGCAGATGCTGTTGCTATCAAATATTCAGGCTTAAAGTGCAAAATTTAGAACTCGTGAAAACCATATTTTTTCACAACTGATATTCTTATAGTTTAAGAATCAAAATAATTAACTTGTTGCTATTCCCGAATATATGTTTTTGTAAGTGCCCCTTTTCATTTTTGGTTGTTAGTAATGGATAGCCAGATGGTGAATTTTTTGAGTAAGGATGAACTCTTAATACATTTGAAAGCCTCAAAGCAGTGGTCCTTCACTCAGGGCTCTTTCCTGCCCCGTGGGACATTTGGCAGTGTCTGGAGATAGCTAGTTGCTGCAGCTGGAGGCTGTTATGGCCTCTCGTGTGTAGAGAGGCCAGGAATGAGGCCCAACATCCTCCAGTGCACAGGTCAGTGCCCTCCAGCAAAGAATAACCCAGTGCAAAATATATAGCAGCAGGATTGCCCTTGAGAAACCCTGCCTTTAACATTTTCATCTCATAGCTGAGAAACTATAGGTAATTAATTTGGAGAGTCCTTACAGAAAACTTTACTAGGGTAGGGTTAGGAGGGAACATTGACATACTTTTGCGGGAATAGGAAAGTATGAATAAATAAAGGAAAGTGCTTTCTGTTTTAGTCGTTGATGTAAGGTAACATGAATGAATTTAACTTAATCAAAATTATGTCTCTCTTTTTTTTTTAATAGATGTATGAAGAATCTGGTCACCTTTACAAATGTCATCCCTGAGTGGCACCCACTTAAGGCTGCCCATTTTGGTCCGTGTAACAATTGCAACAATAAGTCACAAATAAGAAAAATGGTATTAGAAAAGTGAGTTTAAATTGCCTTACTATTTTTAGAACAAAGTGAATGTGGATTTACTTTTTTTTTTCCCCCAGTGTGTAGTATTGAAAGTGATGACTGCAACTTGCTTTTCAGAAGTGTGAGTTAGCATAGCTTTATGAATTGCCAAAGTGCTTCTCTCTGTCAGGAGCTCTGGTAAGCTGTTCAGGTGACACACCACTGCAGAGCCAACTTAGGGTAATTGTTTGACCCCACACCTACTCTCTCTCCTCTTTTTTTCTTTGTCTTCTCTCTTTTAAGCTTATTAAACTTCCATTTTCCTCACCTCTATCAAGTGCCTCAGTTCAGTTCAGTTCAGTCGCTCAGTCGTGTCCGACTCTTTGCGACCCCATGGATCGCAGCACGCCAGGTCTCCCTGTCCCTCACCAACTCCCGGAGTTCACTCCTACTCACGCCCATCGAATCAGTGATGCCATCCAGCCATCTCATCCTCTGTCATCCCCTTCTCCTCCTGCCCCCAATCCCTCCCAGCATCAGAGTCTTTTCCAGTGAGTCAACTCTTCACATGAGGTGGCCAAAGTACTGGGAGTTTCAGCTTCAGCATCATTCCTTCCAAAGAAATCCCAGGGCTGATCTCCTTCAGAATGGACTGGTTGGATCTCCTTGCAGTCCAAGGGACTCTCAAGAGTCCTCTCCAACACCACAGTTCAAAAGCATCAATTCTTCGGCACTCAGCCTTCTTCACAGTCCAACTCTCACATCTATACATGACCACAGGAAAAACCATAGCCTTGACTAGACAGACCTTAGTCAGCAAAGTAATGTCTCTGCTTTTGAATATACTATCTAGGTTGGTTATATATTTTCTTCCAAGGAGTAAGTGTCTTTTAATTTCATGGCTGCAGTCACCATCTGCAGTGATTTTGGAGCCCCCCAAAATAAAGTCTGACACTGTCTCCACTGTTTCCTCATCTATGTCCCATGAAGTGATGGGACCGGATGCCATGATCTTTGTTTTCTGAATGTTTAGCTTTAGGCCAACTTTTTCACTCTCCACTTTCACTTTCATCAAGAGGCTTTTGAGTTCCTCTTCACTTTCTGCCATAAGGGTGGTGTCATCTGCATATCTGAGGTTATTGATATTTCTCCCGGCAATCTTGATTCCAGCTTGTGTTTCTTCCAGTCCGGCGTTTCTCATGATGTACTCTGCATAGAAGTTAAATAAGCAGGGTGACAATATACAGCCTTGACGTACTCGTTTTCCTATTTGGAACCAGTCTGTTGTTCCATGTCCAGTTCTAACTGCTGCTTCCTGACCTGCATACAGATTTTTCAAGAGGCAGGTCAGGTGGTCTGATATTCCCATCTCTCAGAATTTTCCAGTTTATTGTGATCCACACAGTCAAAGGCTTTGGCATAGTCAATAAAGCAGAAATAAATGTTTTTCTGGAACTCTCTTGCTTTTTCCATGATCCAGCGGATGTTGGCAATTTGATCTCTGGTTCCTCTGCCTTTTCTAAAACCAGCTTGAACATCAGGAAGTTCATGGTTCATGTATTGCTGAAGTCTGGCTTGGAGAATTTTGAGCATTACTTTACTAGCATGTGAGATGAGTGCCACTGTGTGGTAGTTTGAGCATTCTTTGGCATTGCCTTTCTTTGGAATTAGAATGAAAACTGACCTTTTCCATCCTGTGGCCACTCCTGAGTTGTCCAAATTTGCTGGCATATTGAGTGCAGCCCTTTCACAGCATCATCTTTCAGGATTTGAAACAGCTCAACTGGAATTCCATCACCTCCACTAGCTTTGTTCGTAGTGATGCTTTCCAAGGCCCATTTGACTTCACATTCAAGGATGTCTGGCTCTAGATTAGTGATCACACCATCATGATTATCAAGTGCCTAGAGTCATTAGAATTCTGGGATTTCCTTAACCTGGTTTCAAGAACTAAGATGATTCAAAATGAGCCATAGGCTCATCTGTCTGAGTTTCCATCTTCTCCCGGACTTCAGCGTGCTAATTCTTCATCCTTCTGTAAGCTTTCTGCTGCCCTTGAGCAGATATATCTTCATTATATATCACCAACCCTTCTGTTTTTCCTCAGTGGGCGGACTGATCAGAATTTTGTTTTATAGTGTTATCAGAAGCCCCATCTCTGTAAGAGTTCACAGGTCAGTTCCATGTTTGGAGAAGGCAGTGGCACCCGACTCCAGTACTCTTGCCTGGAAAATCCATGGACAGAGGAGCCTGGTGAACTACAGTCCATGGGATCGCGAAGAGTCGGACACAACTGAGCGACTTCACTTTCACTTTTCACTCTGATGCATTGGAGAAGGAAATGGCAACCCACTCCAGTGTTCTTGCCTGGAGAATCCCAGGGACAGGGGAGCCTGGTGGGCTGCCGTCTCTGGGGTCGCACAGAGTCGGACACGACTGAAGTGACTTAGCAGCAGCAGCAGCAGTTCCACGTTAGGCGGTTTCTCTCTCTTTTTTGTTAATACACTCACACACGTACCTCCTCTGTAACTTTCTCGCTACCTAAAGGACATGTTTTGAGGTTTCATTTGATGTAGTAAAGAACCAGTGACATTAACCTTCTCTTCCTGTTTCCCGATGGCCTTGGATGTGCCAATAAATCCCTTAGAACCTTTCCTAAAGGTTTTATTTTCACCCAAGTAACAAAATCTCGGTTAATCTACTAGTGCCAAGACCTAAAAGGAAAGAAGAACAGCGCCCCTCCTAGTCCATTTCCAGGCGCCTGCTTTAAACCTTTAAGGTAGCATTCACTTTGACATTTCAGTGCAGTGTACCTTTGCACCTTTTAAAATATTGAGGACTGGGGCTCTCACACCATCACCTGGGCCCCACCTGTGTTTAACCTCTCCCTGTCCTTCCAATATGACTACATTTTTTGGTTAAATCAGTACTTCATTGTTTATTATGAGTATACATACATCCCTTCTCCTGCCAAGTATATGTGGTTATGTTTCATCTCTTTCATAGCTCTTTATTTTTCCTGGAGTTATTGACTATGTTTTCATTTGCTTTGTTATATATGCATTGTGAATTTTCTCCAAATTCTTCAAATGCCCATTAATTTTCTAAACACTTAAATGCTTCACAATTTTTAAATTCTCCCCACTTTTGGCATCACAGATCAATATGTGGCAAAAAAACAGAATTTATTGATATAGACAGTTTTGCAGGACTTACATTTATAGTTACATAAAGACTGGATTATTTTCTAATAGACTGACAAGGGATAATTTGTAGTTTGGATAATCTACATTTTTGGACACTGATTCAAGTTTATTTCAGCTGAATAAATGTTGATAAGCTAAATAAGTTTTGACATCTGTTTAAATATTGGTAAAAGAGATATTCAACATTTTTTTGTAAATCCTGAAAGTTCTGTTAAATTTAGTTATCTGAGGCCTATTCTGGATTCTGTTCTCTGGTTTGTCATGTTACTGTAATAATGTATTTTTGAAATTGCAGATGTTTTGAAATTTATAATAACCAGTATGTTTTATTTTCTACTTCCTTAGAAATAAACTTTTTGTAAGTAGAATTTTAACTTGATGGGTCTGTCTACTTCCTGAGAAAACAGAGAAATAGGCCAAATTATTAACTTATTTGATTTTTTAAAAATGTTTATTTGAATATCTTAGGTTTGTTATTTTGTGTCACATATTACCTGTCCCATCTAACAAAAAAGCAGTTAAATTTGGGCACTTGGTGCCAAAGAAAATTCTCAAAGGTCTAGATTTTTTTCTTTTGATTCTGTGAGGTAGTTTTCAAGAGATCTTCTGTAAGCCAAAGCACTGTTGCAGCTTACAGAGCAAGTTTTGTTTAATGGCCTGTGTTAGAGCTTTACTGCATGATGGCCTCCAACTGTCAGTGACACCATTCTGAGAAGGGTGTACTGTTACACACATCTTCAAATGAGTTCTCCGTTTCTAATTAAGGCACACATCTGGAGGTTCTCAAGAAAAAGCAGTGCAGTTGGCCTTGGGAGTGTTATATGTGACTCACTTGCCTCAGACCATCTTTTGTGCAGCCAGACACATGGCATCACATTCATTTGACTTCTTTTGCCTTTCTCCCCTACAGAGTCTCTCTCGTATTCATGTTACACTTTGTGGAAGGCTTACCCCATAATGACTTGCAGCGCTATTCATTTCATTCTGAAGGCTGTCTTTATCAAGTAACTTCTGTAATTCAGTACCAAGCAAATAATCATTTTGTAACATGGATTTTAGATGCTGATGGTAAGTGCTTAAACATTTTTCTTTTATGATAATAGGCATGGGGACTGAACTCTAGTTTGTTGTTCTTTTAAGATAAACGTTGCCTTGACATTCTTTTGTCTCTTCTTGCCCTTGCCTGTTACAACCCCACCCCTCTCCTCTACCCCATCACCCTGCTTTAGAATCACTCCTCATGGCTGCCTTTGTTTGTTTATATCAGCATGTTTATGAGTATACACATGCATATGCATATTGCTTTTTTAAAAAAGAGATTGAGGTGAGAGACTACTATTGGTTTATAGTTTGCTATTTTTCACCGAATGTTCTTCCTGGGGATAGTTTGGATACATATCAAAATATGCTTATAAAAGCACTTTGCAAATGGAAACTCATAAATATAGATATTACTTTAAAGTTTTACCCTACTTCAGAATTTAGGGGGAGATTAGTTCTCAATAGCTTAAAAAAAAACTGAAAAAAAAATTATAGTTTTCTAATTGCATTCTAGAGAATGAAAAATCCTCTTCAGAGAGAAGAGGTTAGGTATTTTCCAACTTTGACAAATATATAAAAATTGTATGGTTAGCTTATAAAAAATATCCTGGCTCTTCTCTAGAGCAGTGAATCAATCTCTGAGGCTTCAGCCCAAATAGTAATCAGTTGGTTCTAACATATGTTTGTGGTGGAGATCCACTGACCTAGGCAAAGAAAATATTCTCAAAGTTTTAATGGGTATAGGATAAGAAGTAGTGGGTTTGGATTGTTTATAAGACTGTATCAACATAAACTTATTTAGCAGATAGTTTTGTTTGGGATTTTTTGGTGTTTTAGAGTGGGTATTTAATGTCTTTTCCTGTCATTGATCATCTCATCCCTACTTGACAAATGAGAAAACAGGGGCTTAGAAATAAGAGCAGACACCCCAAAACGTAAGCTTTTATTTTTTTCCTAACAACTCCCCCAACCAATAATATAATCAAATTAAATGTTGGTACTTGAGGTAACAAGCTTCATTTATCTTGAAAATTCATATATATGAAAAACCTAATCTATTTTCTGATATTGTTAGATATATCAGGTGATACTGCACTCTCAGTTCCATAAGTTAAAGATACTTCTGTCTTGATTTTTATGAGCATTTTAGAAAAGAGTAAACACTGCCTCAGTTTTTCACATTTCTGGATGTTAGTTAGTCCATAACTTTTGTTATCCAAATCCAAGGACTTGACATTCGGCAGAGAAAAATGGTGACATAAGGATAAGGCCATGTTTTCAAGTTCTCTTTTGGTGGGTATTCAGTAATAATAGCAGTTAAAAAGGCCAGAAGAAAGTTACCTAGGATAGTGGTCTGTTTGAATATCTAACCTCTCACTTTCACTCCCCATTCCCCAGGAAGTTGGCTAGAATGTGATGACTTAAAAGGCCTGTGTTCTGAAAGGCATGAGACGTTTCAGGTTCCCGCTTCGGAGATACATATTGTTATTTGGGAAAGAAAAACATCCCAGATGACAGATAAAGCACCTGCCTGCCATCAACTTAAAAAGACTAGTGACCAGTTCGCTTTCGGCAACGAAAAGCAAGCGTCTCCAGCAGCATGTTCTACAGGCGAAGCTGCCTCAGCTGAACCGTCTTCAGGAACGCACCCCACAGATGTGTCCATGGTTCCTAATACCCTCTCACAGGATGAAGCCGTAGCTCCTGGACATCATTCTCTTCCAGATCTGAAAGGTTCAGTTGACAGCAGTATCTTACCTTTGACGTTTGAAGAAGTACAGTCCAACTCTGATGGTTTTTTATTAGAACACAAACCTCTGGCAGAAAACGTAGGGGTTGTTGAAGCAAACACTTTGCAGTCAGAGGAGCCACTCATAGCTTTTTTAGTGGCCCCATGTGAGGACAAGCTTACCCACAACCAGTCTATGGACTTAAGCTTTTCATCCCAACTTGTAACTATGCCATCAGTACAGGTGACTACAGAAGATACTGTAGTTACTCAGCCTGTGAATGACACTCATGCTGGTGACCTTACACAGCAAGTAAAGTCAGTAGACACTGAGGGTACAGTTGTGCTAGAGAGGAATGCTTCATTGAAACAACATGTTACATCTCAGGTATCTGATTGGAAGGAAAAAGAAACCACAGCATTTTCTCAAACTGTAACAGCTAAGCCATTACAGAATCCACCTCTGAAAGAGAAGAAACCATTTGTGGGAAGTTGGGTAAAAGGCTTATTAAGCAAGGGTGTTTCTTTTATGCCCTCTTGTGTTTCAGCTCATAACAGAAACACTGTGACTGATTTTCAGCCTTCAGTTAAGGGGGCAAGTAATTTTGGTGGCTTTCAAACTAAAGGTTCAAGACAAAAGGCCAGCCAGGCCTCCAGGAAAGCTCACAGGAGGGCAGCTAAGCTGCCTCTGGTGAGTAACTCTCCTCCAACCCATCAGTCACCAGCCAGCACAGCTTCCACTCCCCGTGCTGATGGCACTGGTGATTCGGAAGTTTGGAAGAGATGTGAAAGTGCCTCCTGTGGAGCTCACCTCAACCACAATTCTCATGGAAATGAAAATGGTATTTCTTCACCAAACCATGGAGACACAGTTGAGGGTCAGATTCATAAACTCCGTCTAAAACTTCTTAAAAAACTTAAGGCAAAAAAGAAGAAATTAGCTGCTCTGATGTCTTCCCCCCAGAATGGAACACTTTCAAGTGAACCTTCAGAACAGGTGTCCCATTGTGGGTCTCCAAATGATGGTGAGTCAATAGAAGGCTTGCTACAAGAACTGCAGCGTCAAATTGACATTGCCGATAATAAATCAGGGTGCGCCACAGTTCCCGGTGTTTCCCCGTATGGTGCTCAGACTCATGAAGAAATTCTAGCAGAATTACTGTCCCCGACCAGTGTGGTTTCAACAGAGCTCTCAGAAAACGGGAAGGCTGACTTCAGGTATTTAGAAATGGGAGATAGTCACATCCCGGCACCAGTTCCCAATGAATTAAACAGTATTCCCCACAACACACATCTGAGGCAGGAGCATAATTACTGCAGCCCCAAGAAAAACCTGAGTGAACTTCAGCCAGATTCACTCACAAATAATGCTTTTATTAGAACATTGAACTCGGAAAGTCCCATGAAGACTGATATTTTTGATGAGTTTTTTTCTGCTTCAGCATTGAATTCTTTAGCAAATGACACGTTAGACTTACCTCATTTTGATGAATATCTGTTTGAGAATTGTTGAGTGCTTTGGCTCTTTTTAGTTTAATATTTATTACTACTCTTGGAAAAATTTACTGTATTTCTAGGTAGTGTTTGACACACTGGCCTTGTCATGAACAAAATGTAAGCTACTGAAGGTTTTGCCTCTCCAGTATTCTTACCTGGAGAATGCCATGGACAGAGGAGCCTGGTGGGCTACAGTCATGGGGTTGCAGAGAGTCAGACATGACTGAAGCAACTTAGCAGTAGCAGCAGCATGCCCAAGAAGCCTGTGATCTGTTTCATAAGTTTAAATAATGATGAATGTGTTCTCTTTTTTTGGCTTCATTTTGTGGTAGGTGAATGAGGATTTGAAAATGTTAAAAATGAAAAGTAGTGTATAGATTCTAGCAATTTGTACAGTTGGGTACACTCAGTTTCTACATTTCAAATTTTAGTTTTGTTGGTTCAGGAGAAACACTAGTTGATACAAACTTAAGTGACTGTATATGGTATGTGAGCATGTGACTGTTTTTACTAGTGGTGCTGTGGTCTTAGATAAGAGCCTAAGCATGTGTCTTGTACCAGTAGAGTGGTATAGAATGTAAACTTCCCCCCCATATAATTTGTCTCCTCTTTCTCTCCTTAAAAAACATGACAGGAAACTCATAACTAGAATGTTGCATAATGTGATCAAAAAATGATCTATAAAAGGAAAAAGTAATGCATTTTTGTGTTGATGTGCTAAGAGATTATAAGTATCATCTTTCTCCCCTAAGACACCTATTTCTGTAGCCAAAGTGGAACACACCATCTAACAGTTATGTTTTGGCAGAAATAGTTTCCTTATATGAACCTGTAGCTTCATTTAAACTTCGGATGCCCAAACAGCACCTCCTGCTGTATTAATTTGAATTAGTAGCAGAGTTACTAAGGTTTAAGGGTGGCCATCTTGGGGAAAGAATACTTTGCTAGGGACTCAGAACTTCAGAATTAATTCGTCAGATTTACTTCCAAACCTCCCTCCCTTCCCTTTTTCCTGATTACAAAAGTGACACGTTTATTATAAGGAAAAACTGGGAAAATACAAGAAAACACCAAGATTTCAGAGTATTCATCTTAACATTTAGTGATAATAACTACTGCAGACATTTTCATGTTTTTATGCATTTAGACTTTTAATAAATAAAAGCTTCTGTTGTACCTGTTTGTTAATGATCTGTGTTCATGTTTAATGAGCATTTTTTCCATCTTTAGTTTTTGACGCCTTTCAGATAACTATGTAATGTTACATTGTATTACCACTGTTTCATCGGTTTATATTTTGAAGTGATTTGTACTGTTTCGTTATTGTTAATTATACTTACTGACAACAATTTTCACAGATCCAGGTTTTATTTTCTGGGAGTGGAATTGCTGGGTTGAAGAATATGCACTTTTATTTTTGGTCTTGAGTCATTTTGCTGAATCCTCATCAGCACTAGGAAGTAGCATTGGTTGGGGGAAGGAGAACCTTGGCTCATTTTGGTTACATTTCCATGATGACTAGTGAGGCCGAATATTTACTATAACTCTCTTAGCTATTTGAGTGTCTTTGAGGCATTACTTATCCATCCTTTACTTGTTATTAATTATTCATTCAAATATTTCTAGGTTTCTGCTGAATGTCAAGCATTGTTGTAAAGCTGATATAAGGCAATAAAAAAATAATAAAAGGAAATTCTTGCCTTTCAGTCATTTGCCTTTTAAACAAGAAGGTAAATCTATAATGTTAGGTGGTAATAGGAAATAGATGTGGTTGACTCTTGTTGTTTGGTAGTTCTGTAAAGTTGCCGTGAACACTGCATTAGCAATTACTGAACCACTGCTCCTGGTGGGAATACAGTTAGCTTCCTGTGAACCTCTGCTCACAACATCATCATTTGATCAACAAATGATGTTTTTTGTGTCTTTCTGTTTAAAGATACCTTATGTAATAGATATTATTGCTTCACTAACGTTGAACACAGGTCCAACAGTGCTGTAGCTCATACCTGAATGGAGCTTGTCCCACACACATGTTTTCTTCCATAAGACACATCACATCTTCCTTGAGCTTGGGAACAGGAGATAGGACTTGAGCACCACGCTTCAGGGCTATTTTAAACCACAAAATAACTAACAAAAAGCACGAAAAATGTCCATGAGACGTTGGGTCCATGCCAGCAGTCCTTGAAGTCTGGTCCTATCCAAGATGTACATGAGCATGTTCAGTTCACACCAAGTGATCTGTACCACACATCGAGGACCTTGTGGCACAGACCAGATGTTCTGCAAGGGACTCAGATCTTTCACTTGCTGTGTACACATCCACAAATGACCACAAAAGCACTGCAGGTATTGGTTTCTAGGGTTACAAATTTTAGCAAGTAGGCAAATTCACAAATGCAGACTTGATAAATGTCAGATGGTACTAAATGCTATGGAGAAAAGTAATGGGCAGATTATTTTAGACCAGGTGGACTTGGCGGGAGGGGTGGCATTTGAGCAGGTCCTTCAGTGAAGTTAGGGAATTGACAACGTGACTGATTCAAGGGCATTATCCCAGAAGAAAAGCCCTGAGGTGTGAGGGTGCTTGGCGTGGTTGAGAACAGGGAAGAGGCCAGTGTGAACAGTGAGCAAGGGAAGGAGAATTAGAACATTGGGTTAAAGAGGTTGGCAGAAACCAGATCACGTATGGTCCCCGAAAATAACAGGAAGCCACCAGAAGTTTCCAGACAAGGCAATGACACAATCTAGTCAAGAGGTTTTAAAAGATCACTGACTACGGTTGTCAGAATGGAAGTGCTAGTTTATGACAGTCTCAGTTCAGACAGTGTGGAGGTGTTAAACAGCTGGACCACTGTTGCATTTCAGAGGTGGAGCCAACAGGTCGAGTTGATGGTTGCGGGGTAGAAAGAGGATGCAAAGAGGGAGCTCAGATTTTGTTGCTTGAACACATGAGTAGTTCTGTCTACTGAGATGGGACAGACTTGGGAAGGAAAACATTTAAAGGAAAGAATTTATTCAATTTTGGATGCATTCCCTCTCCTGAGTGATCAGAAGATAGGGTTTCCGAGCTCGGAAGGCAAAACATCTGTGATCGTGGGAACTATAATCACTGATGTGCATGTACAGGAAGTGCACAAACAAGGTGTGTGCTCTGTGAGTGAGCAGCTGCACCCGGAGTCGTATCCTCAAGGCCGGGGAGCAAGACCCTCACCTTCGACAAGCTGGCCCTGGACTCCGCCAAGGGCTGTGGCACTGTCCTCTCTGGTCCTCTCAAGGGCGGAGAGAGGTGTACAGGCGTTTCGGCAAGGCCCCAGGAACCCTGCATAGCCACACCAAACCCTTTGTACACTCCAAAAGCTGGAAGTTCGAGCACACCAGAGGCCAACCATGGCTACAAGAAGTTTGTTATTAAAAAGATTCTGGATGCTAAAAAAAAATAAAATTGGATGCGTGAATGTAAGATACCTATTAGACTTCCAAGTGGGGAGAATAGGAAAGTGGATCTACAGCACTGGGGCTCGAGAGGGGACCGCTGGAGATAACCATCTAGAACGATGAGTGCACGGATCCTATTTGATGCCATGATGTAGTGCGTGCCTGCTAAGTCACTTCAGTCATGTCTGACTGCAGCCCTATGGACTGCAGCCTGCCAGGCTCCTCTGTCCATGGGATTCTCCAGGCAAGAATACTGGAGTGGGTTGCCATGCCCTCCTCCAGGGGATCTTCCCAACCAACCCAGGGGTTGAACCCATGTCTCTTAGGTCTGCTGCACTGGCAGACAGGGTCTTTACCACTAGCACCCCGTGGAGGGTGGGGTCATTATGGAGTTAAAACAGCTCTGGGGATAGAAGAGGGGCAGTTAAGAGGAAAACCAGGTGAGTGGTGTCCTGAAAATCAAGGGAAGAGCTGTCGGGAAGGCTGCCGACTGGCCAGGTGCCGCTGAGCAGTAGAAAAACACGAAGACCGAGACCTGACTTGGGTCTCGGCACCGGGGACACCCTTGGTAACCTAGCCAGGACCGTTCAGTGCAGCTGTGAGGACAAGTGTGAATGGGTTCAAGCGAGAAGGGACGGTGAGAAAGGGCAGATACACATCCCATTCTTTTGAACCATTTGCTTGACACCTGGTGGGGAAATGCAAGGTCAAGGTTTTTCCTGTTTTTAAGATGGGAGATGTTATCACATGTTTAAGTGAGAGCTCAAGTGTTCCAGAAAGACAAATGGATGTTGTAAATGAGAGAAAGGACAATTGCAGGAGCGGATTTCTCTGGGATGAGATCCAAGATCAGAAGAGGGTGTGACACTAAGAGCTAGAAGAGTCTATCCATTTTAGTACCAAGGAAAACAAAAAGTATGTAGGTATTGTCATCAGAAGATTTGAAGATTAGGGGATAAGGAGGGTCTTGTGATTCTTTTCTCAAGGAGCCAATAAAAGCTGCGGGCCTGAGGGGAGAAAGACTTAAAGATGGAAGAAGAGAGATTTGAGTTTCCGGTGCTAAATGAACAGGACCATGCAGTAGGCTCACTAGGCAGTGCTCAGAACCCTCCAGAAGTCTATGGTTGTAAACTCTACTGAGACCAACTAAAATGGTTGTTTATTTTTCTCTAACCGTGTGTGCGGCTAGGGTGCAGGACTGAGAGAGTAGATGGGAAGTTAAAGAGTTAGCTGAAGTTAGAGGCTTTGTCAAACAAACTGGATACAGAAGAGAAAGGAGTTCAGGTTTTAGGCAAGAAAATGATTATAGTAAAGGATAAGGAGGGAAGGTTAGGAGGGACATGGGATAAGGAACGGTCATTCAAAAAGTGGTGGCGGACCTCCATGAACTGGAGGTGGGTTCAGAGAATGCCGGAATGGGACTCTTGGAGGAAGTAAGCAGGTTAGAAAGTGGTGTACTTGAACCTGAGCTTTCAGACACGGTGCACTGACCTGAGATGACAGGGTCTGAAGGATGACAAGGGAGGTGCAAGGCCATGGTTGGGTCAGGAGCTGAGGAAAAGTGAGGAGACATAGGAACCAGGAGGCCAAGGTGGTGTATGGATAGTCTCTGTAGGTGGTTGTTGCTGCTGCTGCTGCTAAGTCGCTTCAGTCGTGTCCGACTCTGTGCGACCCCATAGACGGCAGCCCACCAGGTTCCCCCGTCCCTGGGATTCTCCAGGCAAGAACACTGGAGTGGGTTGCCATTTCCTTCTCCAATGCATGAAAGTGAAAAGTGAAAGTGAAGTCGCTCAGTTGTGTCTGACTCTTCCGGACCCCATGGACTGCAGCCTACCAGACCCCTCCATCCATGGGATTTTCCAGGCAAGAGTACTGAAGTGGGTTGCCATTGCCTTCTCTGTAGGTGGTAAAGGCATCTAAATGGTAGACTGTCTTTCTGGCCCTCTTGCTTTTGCCTCCAGGAGATCCTCACCCCCTTTTCTCCCATCCATGTTCCCTCAAGAAGCACAGAAGAGACACAGGTGGCTGACAGGCACACCAGGACATTTCTGAGTAAAGCAGACCCACAAAAGGCACTTCTTATTATATAAATAACTTCTTCACAACAGCCAAGTTCCAAAGTGACAAGGAATCTGGCACTGGAGAAGTTTAATCAGGAGATTAAATGTAGCCAAGAAGCAAGAGGTCATTGGGAGAAAAGAGGCTCCTATGAAATACTTCAAATCTCAAAATGAAAATGAGTTTTCTGCTTAGTTACTGCAGGCACTTAATAGCTGGGTCAAGCACCCTTCTTGCCAGTTTTCTCTTTATTATAACCTTCCCGCTGAGTTTGGAGGCAGAGACGATCTAAATATGCTGAAAAGTTCAAGTGTGTCTACGCTCACCTGATATTTAAAGCTCCTCCTAGGCCCAAGACGATGTAAGGCAGGCCTGTTCAGAAGGATGGCAAAATGTTTGAGTTGTAATCTAGAGTCCCATGGATACAGACCTTGTCATTATCATAAAGCATCTCTGTGGATGGTAATTAATAGAAAAATTCTATCTTTAAAATTTTAATTCTATATTGAGTTCTTATCCATTGCAGATTGTCACCTCTGTAGTAGTAGTATAGTGAATTCCAATTATCAGGTCAGCCTATATATGCTAGTACAAGTGACTATATTAGATAATTAAATACAAACTATCATTACACTCAACATGTGCATATAATAATCTATGCTCTACTTTTTCAGCTTATTACTAAGGCAGTTGAGCATCTCCTTATTTTAAAGTGTGTATTTGATTTACTTGTTTCAGAATAACTAGTTTGAGTCATCTTTGACAGACAGACAATAGTTTTTGGTTTGTTTTTACTGCAAAAAAAAAAAAAAAAGGCTCAATTCCTGTGAGAGGGTGACTCATGACAGCAAATATGACAGTTTTCTGGGAGTCATTAAAGTAACTCCCAAGGAAAGAAATGTAAATTGGTATCTGGTGATGGTATAAATCCCTACAGAAGGGGCCCTGAAAGCATCAGTATACTAAAGCGCTTCACAGAGTATGTCCAGTGGTTCCAGAGTGTTAACAATAAAGCATGCATGCTCAGTCATGTCCGACTTTTTGTGACCCTATGGACTGTAGGTAGCCCACCAGGCTCCTCTGTCCATGGAATTTCCCCGACAAGAATACTGGAGTGGGTCACCATGCCCTCCTCCAAGGGATCTTCCTGACCCTGGGATCAAACCCACATCTCCTGCACTGGCAGGCAGATTCTTTACCCTTGAGCCATCTGGGAAGCCCCTACAATAAAACATTAAGTGTTAAAGCCTCCAGCGAGCTCTTTTTGTCTCAAGTCCTTTATTACTAATTTTACAAATGTACTTAATTTCTCAGCAAGGAAAAAAAAAAGGAACTGGCTTCTCTTTGTGACTTGTCAATACTATTAGACTCTTCTAGTTCTTTGTGTTACCTTAAAATCTTCAGTTTAGTAACTTTTCCATACCTAAACACTTTGCATTTGTCATGCTTTATGACTTTGATCAGTAATTAGAATACAAATTGGATAAAATACAAAACAGGGCCAAGAACCTGCACCAGAGGCTCTGTGACTCCCTTGGATGCTGTAAATAAAAATTTCTCAGTAAATGTGTACATTCTGGGGAGAAGAGCTTTAGCTTCCCATTCAGATTTTCACAGGGCTCTGTGAAACCCCAAGTGGTCTGCTGGAAACTATCTTAAATAAATGAAAGTGATAGTGAAAGTCATGTCTGACTCTTTGTGACCCCATGGACTATGCAGCCCATGGAATTCTCCCGGCCAGAATACTGGAGCAGGTGGCCTTTCCCTTCTCCAGGGGATCTTCCCAACCCAGGGATGGGACCCAGGTCTCCCGCATTGCAGGCAGATTCTTTATCAGCTGAGCCACCAGGGAAGCGCACCTTAAATAAATGAAGTTTTACTTAAAATGAAGTTAAACTTTAAAAAAAAATGACGTTTCTGAGGCTAGGTTCTCAATAAACTCCATGGTGGAGAACTGACCACAGGTTAGATAAGCTAAAAATATGGACAATTTATAATTTTTTGAATTTCAAGTTTTCTTTAAGAATCATCCAAAGCAAAGGTATCACCATTTTTCTGGGTCCCCCAGGCTTTAAACCTAAAGGAAATCAACCTTGAATATTCATTGGAAGGACCGATGCTGAAGCTGAAGCTCCAATACTTTGGCCACCTGATGCGAAGAGCCGACTCACTGTAAAAGACCCTGATGCTGGGAAAGATTGAAGGCAGGAGGAGAAGGGGACGACAGAGGATGAGATGGTTGGATGGCATCACCAACTCAATGGACATGAGTCTGAGCACACTCCAAGAGAAAGTGAAGGACAGGGAAGCGTGGTGTGCTGCAGTCCATGGGGTCACAAAGAGTCAGACATGACTTAGGGTCTGAACACAACAAGCTTTAAATGTGGGCTCCACCCTCACACTTCCCTCCTTTTTCCATCCTAAGGTTTCAACCAGTCTTCCCTTGAATGCATCCATGCCTTCTTTCCTTTACTCACCTTAGCCTAGAGCCTCACTGCTTCTCCTTTGAAATATAAGTGTGTCTCAACTGTCCTGTGATCTCTTATTTCTTATTGATGCTATTGTCAGCCTGACCACCAAAAATAGATTTCCTTCTATCCTAAAACAGAAACCTTTTAACAGTGACTCCTTTACAGAGTCAAGCCCAGCCTCCTCCCTCAGTCTTCAGGGCCCTTTTGCAAGCTAAGAACATTTTCACTGCACCCTAAGTACATACACATAGTCCACCCACAACCCCCGCCACCCCCTCATCTTGTCCTGAAATCTGCCCAGCCTACAATGTCCCGCCCCTGCCTTGTGCCCTGTCCAGATCTTTCAGGGTCATTTCAAGTTCTCCATGAAGACAGTTTAGCCCATCGAATTTGACTTCTTTCTTCAGGGCCAGGGGACATTTTTCTGTGTTCCTCATGCTGATCCTTGGCCATAGGCATTTTTATGTGACTGTTGGCCTCTGTGAACCACGTACCCAGGAAGGCAGGGATGGCTCTGGTCTTGAGTGTGTGCCATGGGACAGGCCTGGGCTAGGTGAGTGAGCGGCATGAATAAAGGCATGGCTCCTCCTCTAAAGAGATCACGGTCCCGTTCAGGGAACAAGTAACTCCCTGGTTGCAGGGTGCTATGATGAATTGCGGAGGACGGGCATCTATATCAGATGGAGGCAGTGTCGGGGAGGCTTTCCCAGGGGTAGCTTCTTAGCAGATGTGACCCAGGTAAGCAGAGATGGGGAAGGGCACGCTGGGCAGATGGACAGACATCTGGCCAGGAAGAAGGTGTAAGGCAAACTAGACCTTTCAAAGAACCCTGGTAAGTCCTTATAACCTCTAAAATGTTTCATGCGGAAACAGGGTGAAGGGAATCCTCTGGATCCTAAAATGATCATTAATATGGTCTCTTCCTTCGAGGAGCTTAGAGACTAGTGTAAATATACTCAGCTTCAAAGTGGAAGGATCTGTCACTTCAGTTAACAGCAAATATTACAGCTTCTTCATCTTGAAATGTGAGACTCAGTTTGAACAGTCTGTAAATGATCTTATGACAATTCCACCTCCACCCCCCATTCTCTCGTTTCCACTGTAAGCTATCCTGAAGTGTAGGTGGAAAGTCTGGAATTTCCAGGAGCTTCAGAAAGGCTCCTAGCTAGGAACATTTGGGTGGGTCGGGGGTAGAGGTAGGGGGGACGCACTACTGTTATTCTGTCTGGAATTCTACTGAAAGTGCAATGTTGTGTCTTCTTCCTGAGGGCTCCTAACAAGGCAATAGAGGATATTTTATCATCAACAGTAACTTGATAAATAATTGTCAGCCAGCATTTGTCAAAGCATTCCCTAAGAGACACCCTAGTGATATAGTTTAACGATTCCTTCTTCTGGGTCTCTAAAGTCTATTCATGGTAGGTACATCCCAGAGAAAAAGCACCTACCTACTGAGCACCAGGTGACCTCAGTCTTGGCAAGAATGAATTACAGCCTCATGTTATCATATTGTCATGTGGTTCCCTATCTTTATAGAAAATCGTATGTATACAGTGATATAATGTTAATTACTTTTCAATAAAATCAGGAAAAAAGAGGAAATCGTGTGTGAATCCACTGCTTGAAAAATATTTGCGTCTTCTGTGCGATGAGTTGAAAACACGTCGTTTGAGATTTTTTAACAGGAACCTCTACACTTTCTAATTTCAGGAAAAATTCTGCCAGGAGCTTAAACGAAGTGAACAGTTAAGGCCTTTGCCTAGATTGAAGTCCTGGGTCCAAAAGCTAGATAGAGCACAACTTAATTCAGCCCACAGTGGCTTGGGATGAATTGTGCCTCCACAGTCTGAGAGGTCTCCTCTTGCTTGTTTGCATCTGCACGGCTCCTCCAATCTTTCTGACTGCACATAAGGCAAAATTGCATAACCACTTTGGCTTTTGAGTGGTATCAGGTTTTCCTAGAGAAACCAATGGTTATTTATTCATTCACCCACCAGTGAGCAATTGAGTGTTTGGGGTTTGTTTTTGCCATTGCAGTGTCTGCTGTTGATGAACAAGGTCGGGCAGGTCTCCTGGACCATGGGTGCACATTTCCCCCACATACTCGTTTGAACTAGAATGAGCAAACCACGCCGCAGCAGCGTCGCTCTCGGATTCACCAGCACCGAACACCATTAACTGGACGTCGTCTTCCTCTGTCCTAGAAGCGTCGCAGTATCGTACTCTTGCTCCATTAAAAAATCTCCCTGTTGCCGTTTTAAAATGAATTTTCCCGTAGAGGAAAAACAAAACACTGCCGTCCCTGGGTGGGCTCGAACCACCAACCTTTCGGTTAACAGCCGAACGCGCTAACCGATTGCGCCACAGAGACACGGCTACTGGGGCTGCGCTGCGGTGTATACAGATTTCCGCGGCCGCAGCAGCTCCCTAGCTGCCCGGGGCGTTGCCTCGCGGGCACCTCGGAGAAGCGCGCCGAGGAGGCGGCGGGAGGAGCCGGAAGGCAGGCGGACGTTCGGGCGGAGCCGCGGGGACTCCTCGGGGGGCAGGGCGCCGCCCGCAGACCCCGCCCCCCGGAGCCGGCCCTGGCCCCGCCCCCTGCAGCTGGCTCCACCTCCCGGAGCCGGAGCCGGCCCCGCCCCGGCGGCTCGGGGGTTGGCCGCGCCCCCTTCCCTCTCCCTGTGCGCGCGGGAAGGTGGCAGCAGCGCGCGGTGACCGTGACCGCGACCCCGGCGACAGGGCGCCCGGCTGCAGGGGCTGGACCGGGTGAGGTCGCCCGTGCTCCCTCGCCGGAGCTGTGAGAGGAGCATGGATTTTGCCCCCAACCACCCCCCCTCCCCAAATTGTGACACCACAGATCCGCGGTGTGAATTTGCCATATGCACTTCTGTGCTTGGTGCATGGAAAGATTTTTCCGCCTGCAAGAATCACTGTTTGCCCTCTTTGGGTTGCGGGGGAGGCTAGGGCCCGCGCTGAGAATGCATGGTTTGGGGGACATCAGAACAGCCGTTATGGAGGGGGTGGCAATTCGGATACTCCCTGACGCTTGAAGTGGTCACTGCAGGCTCCCGGCTTTCCCTGACTTCTGCACTGAGGCCTTGGAAGCCTCCCCCGACCCCCGCCCGCCCCGCTCCACGGAGGAGGGGAGTGGGGGCCTTAGCTTGATGCAACACCCTGAGAACTGCCTGGTTTTCATTCGACTTTTGCCTGAAGTCGGATCCCTAGAGCTCCTTTGGGCTCAGCTCCCCTGTGCCCTCAGCACACAGAAAAGGAAATTTCACTCTAGCTCTCCACCTGCCAGATCCAGTCTAGTGTGTGTTCCTGTTTCCGTTCGGTTTACCTGGGAGGGGTCTTCCTCCAACTCTGGCTCCTGCTTTCCTCTCCCATCCCTCCTCCCTTCCTCCTGGTTCTTTCCTCATCATTTTAACGATGTTTGTTCTTAAAGCACACAGTTCAGTGACAATAATACACTCACACTGCTGTCAACCATTACCATCACCCATCTCCAAAACTAAAACTCTGCACCCAGTAAACACTCCTGTGGAGTATGTGTGTGCTCAGTCGTGTCTGACTCTTTGCAACCCTGTGAACTGTAGCCTGCCATGCTCCTCCTTCCATGGGATTCTCCAGGCAAGAATACTGGAGTGGCTTGCCTTTTCCTGCTCCAGGGGATCTTCCTGACCCCTGGATTGAACCTGCATCTCTTGATTCTCCTGACTGAGACACCTGGGAAGCCCAAACATGGCAACCACCATTCTACTTTCTGTGTCTAGGAATATGGCTACCCTAGGCCCACTCCAGAGAAGGCAATGGCAACTCACTCCAGTACTCTTGCCTGGAAAGTCCCATGGACGGAGGAGCCTGGTAGGCTGCAGTCCATGGGGTCGCTAAGAGTCGGATATGACTCAGTGACTTCACTTTCACTTTTCACTTTCATGCATTGGAGAAGGAAATGGTAACCCACTCCAGTGTTCTTGCCTGGAGAATCCCAGGGACAGGGGAGCCTGATGGGCTGCCGTCTGTGAGGTCGCACAGAGTCGGACACGACTGAAGCGACTTAGCAGCAGCAGCAGCAGGTACCTCATGTGGTGGAATTGGACTGTCCTGTCTTGTTTCACTCAGCATGTCTTCAGAGTTCATCCACACTGTTGCATAAGTTGAAATTTCCCTCTCAAGGCGGAATTCAATGCTAACCCTTTCTAAGGCTGAGTCATATTCTGTTGTGTGTATGCACCGCATTTTCTTTACCCCTTCCTCAGTTGATGGACGCCTGGGTTGCTCCCACATTTTTGTTGTTGTGAATAATGCTACGGTGAACACAGATGTGCACATATCTCTTTGAGTCCGTACTCTTATTTCTTTTGAGTAACACATCCAGAAATACAATTGATGAATCATATGGCAGCTCGGTTTTTAATTTTTCATACCGTTTTTCACAGCAGCTGCACATTTCACATTTGTCCACCAACAATGCACAGAAGTTTCTATTTCTCCACATCCTTGCCAACACTTGCTGTTTCCTTTCCCTCTTCCTTTCTCCTTTCCTTCCTCCCTCCCTCTTTTCTTTCTTTCTCTTTCCTCCCCACTCCTTCTTCCTCCCCCTCCTTCTTCCTCTCTCCCTCCTTTCTTTCTCTCTCCTTTCTCCTTCTTCCTTCTTTCCTCCATCCCTTCCTTACTTTCTGTAATAGCCATCCTGATGGATGCGAAGTGTTCTCATTGTGGTTTTGATTTGCATTTCCCTAGTGATTAGTGATGTTGAGCATAATTTCTGATCCTTCTTTTGGGTTCTCTGACTCTTCTTCTGCTTGCTTCCTCCTAGCTAGAGCCAGCTTTGCTTCTCTTAGGAGAAAGCTCTGAGTGATGGAGGCCAGCTTCTGATAAAGGGGGTAGGGAAAGACTAAAGGAAGCCGCAGAGTTGAGCCTGTGCTGTGCAAGGAGAGGAAATGAAGGAGGAATCTGCTGAGTAGGACTGTCTAGAGACCTTGTTTTGTTTATCTGTGTTGGGCAACTTTTGGAGTCAGTTATGTTTGATCTGGTTCTGTTTGGGTAAACATAACTGTCTGAAGTCATGTTTAATCTGGAGTTCATTTATGTATATGGTGCTTATGCGTGGCCTACAGGTGAAAAAGGAATTGATGACCTCCATCTTGGAATTATTGGAGCAGATTAGGTTTTCCAACCTGCACCTTTAAAAGTTAGCTTAAAATTATGCTAATTTAATGGAATTTTCCATTTGCACTTTCAGTTTCTCCTTAGGGACTGTGGGACTTTTTTTGGCCACCTTGCAGTGTTTACAAGGATCTTCGTTTCTTGACCAGAGATTGAACCTGTGCCCCCTGCAGCCCTAACCACTGGACCTCCAGGGAATCTCCAGAACTGTGGGAAATTCTAATTGAAGTGTTTAAACGATGATCCCTATCCCTCACCACCCCCTTGTGATTCCTCTTAGAAACACAATACCTTTCAGATGTATAAGAAATAGAACTCTATCTTTCTATGATTCCGTACAATTTCTCTTTTGATTTCCTGTTCTGCTGCTGCTTACGAAACAATCTCTGTCAATTCAGGATTCCCTCTATCCCCTTCTCTGGAGTTGTTTCCAAGTGCTGAGGATTTGGTGGGCAGTCCACATTTGGTCCTGAGTCACATGTGCACACAGGTTGCTGAAGAGGCAGTTTTGCTACTATTGAGGGTCCCATTCCTTTCTCCACTGAGGGAAAAGACTCTCTTGTGAAATTGACTCTTGCATCATCATTCCATAAAGTCACTCCTGGCACAATGCTGGCACTCCTGTCTGCTTATGGGATCTGTTATGGACTAAATGTTGTGCTGGCTCAAAGTTCACATGTTGGAATCTATTTGCCACTGTGATGGTATTTGGAGGTCAGGCCTTTGGGAGGTATTTGGGTGGGGATGTCATGAATGGGATTAGTGCCCTTTTAAGAGGCTGGAGAGATAGTTCCATCTTTTTCCGTCATGTCAGGGTACAACTAGAGATCAGCAGTCTGCAATATGGAAGGCCCTCACCAAAGCCTGACCCTGCTGGCACCCTGATCTTGGAGTTCCAGGCTGCACAACTGTGAGAAGTCCATTTGTGTTGTCTGTGAGTCACCCAGGTTATGGTACTTTGGTACAGAAGCCTGAGCTAAGACAAGACCCCAAACTTCTCTTTTCTCATCAGCTCCACCCACACATCCCCATGTCTCCAGCCCCAGACTGTGGGATGTTCAATGGTTTAAAATTTTAGAGGCACCTGCATAGAAGGGAAACAAGGAAATAACCACTGAATGTACTCAAGTCCCAGCTGAAAGTTTAAAGGTTTTCTTTCAGTCATACTTATTTGAAAATATTATCAAATTTTCTCCATTAGGCTGAGCTCTGGGGTGTCTCTTGCTTCATATTCATGTGAATACAATGGTTTTCTGAAGAGAAGGTGGCGTTAATGGACCAATTATGTTTAAGTAATTATAGGTACTTATCTAACTAGAAAACAGGTGTTCTAGAAACTAGATGATTGTGTCCATTGAAGTGACACCCTCGACTAGAAGCTTCCACAAGAGGTAGGGCCTCCAAGGACAGAGATTTCAGCCGACCTTGTTCTCTGCTGAATCTCAGCACCTGCCATGGTGCTCAGCACACAGCAGGTGCTCAGTAACTCCATGCAGAAGAGATGAGTAAATGAAAACATAAGCCTAAAGGAAACTGGAAAAAATATGAGGAAAAAATTAACTTCCTAATATATAAAGAAGATTTATCAATTAATATGGAAAAATTCCTTTGTAAAAATTTATTTATTTATTGGCCACAGCATGTGGCCTGTGAGATCTTAGTTCCCCAACCAGTAATTGAACTCAGATCTTTGGGAGTGAGAGCTCAGAGTCCTAACCATTGGACCACCAGGGAATTCTCAAAAACTACCTCTTTACAACTCGACTTAAAAAAAGGGGGGGGCAAACAAAAGTTGAGACATGAGCAGAAGATTCTGAACTTACAAGTTATCAAAATTAAATGAAGTAAAAAATTTCCTTTTCTTCAATAGCAAAGCAGAAAAAGAGATATTACTAAAATTTTTATCAAGGACATCATTGGGGTCCACTGCTATACAGACCTGATCAAGTAAACTTGGGCTATTATTTCTGGATAGTAGATTGGTAAAAGGAACACTGAACAATGTTTATACCCTCTTTTTCTAGAAATTCTATATTTAGAAATCTGTCCTAGGAAAGTGACCAGGGATATGACCCAGGTTTTAAGTATATCATCGCAGTATTATTTATAATAGTGATAAATAGGAAGGAAGTGGCAACCCACTCCAGTATTCTTGCCTGGGAAATCCCATGGACAGAGCAGCTTGGTAGGCTACAGTCCATAGGTTCACAAAAGAGTTGGACATGACTTGGCAACTCAACAATAGCAAAACAGGAAAGAACTTAAATGTCCAGCAACAGGAAAAAATGATAAATTGTAGTATATTGAGAAAGTGAAGTGAAGTCGCTCAGTTGTGTCCGACTCTTTGTGACCCAATGGGCTGTAACCTACCAGGCTCTTACATCCATGGGATTTTCTAGGCAAGAATACTGGAGTGGGTTGCTATTTCCTTCTCCAATATTGAGAAAATAGAATATTAAATATATAGACATTAAAAATAATGTTTTGAAATATATAGTCAGTCATGGTAAGTTGTCTAGTCAATAAGCCATGTCTGACTCTGTCACCCCATGGACTGTAGCCCGCCAGCCTCCTTGTCCATGGGATTTCCCAGGCAGGAACACTGAAGTGGCTTGCATGCCCTCCTCCAGGGGATCTTTCCGACTCAGGGATCGAACCTGCATCTCCTTAGTTGCAAGCGGTTCTTTACTGCTGCACCACTGGGGAAGGACATAGTCTTGGTAAAGTGTTATGTTAAAAAAAAAAAGCTACAGAATCCTGTAATTCTAAGAATAGTGTTTTCAAAGAATGACAATAGGCTATGATGAAATGTTAAGTGAAAAGGTCAGATGAAGAACTATGTCATTGTGATAACTCATAGCTGCATATTCTATGTGTCTCATGCTGTTAGACACACTTATATATAACATCTCATTTTAGCGCATAGCAATCCTGTGGGGCAGACATCATTACTTATTCTAATTTTGCAGGTGGGGAATGGGAGCAGAGAGCTTCTGTTCAGGTTCTAGAGCTTGTGAGTGTAGAGCTGGGTTCCAGACCCAGAGTCAGATTCCATCAGTCACACTTGTAACTTGACCCACACAGCCTCTCACATTGCCTATACAGTATGAGCACAAATTGTGTGTGTATAGGTGTGTTTATACATGAGTAGTGGTTTATGGTTATCTCTGAATGGTGATTTTAATTTTCTTCTTTCTCCCTTTCCACTACTTCCTCAAGCATTTGCAGCAAGCAGTACTTATAAAGAGCCAGTGATGAAAGGCGGCAGAAGCAGTTTCCTAAATTGCAGATAGAGGGTGGTACGTGGTTATTCTTGGCCGATCTTCTCCATCTGGGGGCAGAGGAGCGCCAGCTTGTGAGGTGGAAACTTGCATAGTCCTGTGTCTGCACAGATGGGTCTCTGCCAAGCCCCGTATGCCCCAGCTGGTCTCCCTTCTCCAACTCTTTCACCTGCCTCAGAAAGAGTGTCTGAGGGACAGTAGATTCTTGTGGGGAATTTTACAATGTGCAACTCTTTAGTAATGAATATGCTTTCATTTAAGAACTGATCCCTGAAATTTTGGGCTTCCCAAGTGGTGGTGGTGGTGTTCAGTCGCTAAGTTGTGCCCGACTCTTTGTGACCCGATGGACTGCAGCATGCCAGGCTTCCCTGTCCTTCAGTATCTCCGAGAGTTTGCTCAAATTCATGTCCATTGAGTCAGTGATACCAGGTAACCCTCTTAGCCTCCGCCACCCTCTTCTCCTTTCGCCTTCAGTCTTTCCCAGCATCAGGGTCTTTGCAGGTGGTTCAGTGGTAGAGTCTACCTGCCAACACAGGAGACTAGGTTCAATCCTTGGGTTGGGAAAATCTCCAGCAGGAGGAAATGGCAACCCATTCCAGTATTCTTGCCTGGGAAATCTCATGGACAGAGGAGCCTGGTGGGCTACAGACCATGAAGTCACAAAAAGTTGGATACAACTTAGCGACTGAGTATGCATGCACTTGAGATTTTAGATGACTTTTACATTCTTAAAAAAATTTTTTTTGCACTGATTTTTTTTTCTTCTTTTACAACACATTAATTTCATTTGGGAAGGATAACCCAACCTATAGGAAAATATTAAGACTTTAAAAAATTTGTAAATTTAATATGAAATATTTAATGCATTAGGGCTACATGGAAGTTAGCAGCTATTTATTGAATCTCATAAGGAACTGGATTAGTTGCTTCAAAGATTCTCCTTCTTCCAGAGACCTTCCAAGACATCAGTCCTGCCCACAGATCATTTTAATCTACTTTGGCAAGTAGGAGATCTATTAAAAAGGTTCAAGGCAGTAAGTGAGAACTGGGGGTATTTAAGGCATCTGAGTCAAGAGTAACCACCGAACGATCAGTAAAGAGCCTTGGGAGGAGCTGGGTCCTGGGTTGATCCTTGGCAAGATCCTTTAGATGGTGAGGAGAGGGAGTGGAGGTGTGGACCGTGAGAATGTATGATTGACCCAATCAAAGAAGAATATTTACACAGACCTTGGTAGGACATGAAGAAAGCTAAGTGCCAGTCTGGAGGCTCTTAAATACCTGGTTAGAAAGTTTGCATTATTTTTTTTAATTTTATTTTATTGTTGGAGTATGATTGCCTTACAAGTATGTTAGCTTCTTCTGTACAACATGAATCAGTTATATGTATACATGGGTCCCCTCCCTCTAGAGCCTCCCTCCAAAAGTTTGCATTATGAATAATATTGTTCATAAGAGTATTGTTCATAATGGTAGAAAATTTTAAATGACTTAAACATTCATCAAAGAAACAATGTCTGAGCTAGTATGTTCTATGTGTACAGTGAGGATGCACTGAAAATTTTGAATGAAAGAGACTGGATAACAAGTTAATCTGGCAATCAAAGGATGGGAGAGAAACCAGTGGGAAACCTAGTTAGGAGACTATTTCGATAAACCAGGTGTGAAGTGAGGAGGCCTTGTTGGGATGGGATGGTGGAAAATGGAAAGGAGATTTTAAAATATTGATTATTTATTTATTTGGCTGTGCACTAGGTCTTAGTCGTGGCACGTGGGATATTTGATCTTTGTGGCATGCAGTTTCTTTCATTTGCGTCATGCAACCTCTTAGTTGCAGATGTAGGATCTTAGTTCCCTGAGCAAGGATGCAACCCAGGCCCCCTGAATTGGAAGCATGGGGTCTTAATTCCTGGACAACCAGGGAAGTCCCTCGACAAAGAGTTAACAAAGGGAAAAGCAGTGGGATGACATTGATAAGTTGGAGTTATTGATTTGGTGCCATAGATGGCAATAACTCTGGCATTAAGAACTTTATTGTGCTGTAACACCCAATGATTACATTTTTTAAAGAAAGAATTTCTACACCTCTCCTTACATAATAGCTGCTCAACACAATTTTTGACTGTGTGGGTTCTTCTAGGTGCCTTGTTCTATTGCTGTAGCCCTTGCTAACAAGGCTTACTTTCTGCTTTCTAAATATTGCTACGTTCAAGAATCCTCTTTCTCAACTGTATCTCTTGTGAAGAAGAATGGTTATTTTCGCTAGTATATTATAGAAGGCAAACTTCCAGGAGAGGAGCTAGGAAGTAGAAACTTTTTAGTTAAATTAAAAAAAATTTTTTTAGCTTTATTGAACTATAAGAGAAAGATATATAACCCATTCATCTGTTGACAGACACATAGTTGCTTTCATGACTTGTCTATTGTGAATAATGCTGCAGTGAACACTGGAGGGTAGATATCTCTTTGAGATCCTGTATTTAAATCTTTTGGATATATTCCTAGAAGTGAAATTGCTGGATTATATGGTAGCTTCCTTGGTGGCTCAGCTGGTAAAGAATCTGCCTGCAGTTCAGGAGACACAGGGGATGCAGGTTCAATCCCTGGGTCAGAAAGATCCCTTGGAGGAGGGCATGGCAACCCAGCCCAGTATTCTTGCCTGGAGAATCCCATGGACAGAGAAGCTACAGTCCGTGGGGTCACAAAGAGTCGCACACAACTGAGCGACTAACACTGTCACTTTCATGGTATTTGTATTTTTAATTTTTTGAGGCATCTCCATACTATTTTCCAAAGTGACTGCCCAAATGGACATTCCCACCAACAGTGCACAAGGGTTCTCTTTTCTCTACACCTTTGCTAACACTTGTTATGCTTTGTCTTTTTGATGATAGCCATTCTAACAGGTTCAAAATGGTATCTCATTGTGCTTTTTGATTTGCATTTCCCTGATTATGAGAGTAATGTGGAACACATTTTCCTATATCTGCTGGCCATTTGTTTATCTTCTTTGGAAATGTTTATTCAGATTCTGTGCCGGTTAAAAAAAAAAGGTGTGCTTCCACTTGGCCTCATTAGGACAAGTGGTAGCACCACCTTTTACATGTAAGTCCAATTTTGCAATAAAAGATTACTTTTATGACCATAGGGCTTATACAAAATAAATTAAAAGTTGGATTTGGGTAATTTTCTAGAGACCAAGAAACTAGAAATAATTCACTTATGCAGTCAATATTTACTGAATCATTCCTGTGTTCCCCAGGGAAGACAGAAAAGTCTCCTTAGGGTAAGAAAGGATTTCATTAACACAACACAATAAATATAAACATAAAATAGTTGATGTATTTGATTCTAATTAAAATGCAGAAGAACTTTTGTTAAACGAATAAGCAAAAATAAAGAAATGTAAAAGACAAACCATGGTCTGAAAAGAATTTGCAACTCATGTAACTAGAAAAGCCTTAGTATCCAGAATTCATAAAAATGCCTCCCAATCAGAAGACCAACAACAAAACAGAGAAAGAGGCAAAAAACATCAGTGGAGAGAAAACCCATCATCAATAAACTTGTGAGAAGACAGTCAGCTCTTCTAATAACCTGGACACATAGAATCACAGTGAGATGCTATTTCACACCCAGCAGATTGGCAGAACTGAGGAAGCCTGACAGACTCAGTTGGTGTGGTGGGAGCGCTTGGTTCGTCTGCTGTGGGTGGAAGCTGGGGGCACACGCCCTGGTGAACCGTTTGTCAGTATCCTGGTGACACTGGATAGACTCACTTCCTCCAATGCAGTTTTTCATCCTAGAGATGCGTAGACAAGGATGTACACAGGACGACTCCATCCAGTATTGTTCACAGTAGTGAACTATTTTGTTTATTTTATTTAAATAAACAATAATGTGTTTAAATAATTTAAATAAATTATTTGATATATTTAAATATTAACATTTTATAATCCTTGGTGTACAAGTGCACATATAAGTGTACATATAAGGTGTACATATAAGATATACATATAAGTCCTTGGCGTACATATAAGTCCTTGGTGTACATCATTTTAGTTCAACATCTCTGTGCACTCCAGAGTGATCACACGAGTCTAGTTACCTTCCATCACATGTGCTTGGCCCCATTCACCCATTTTGCCCACTCCACAACCCCTTCCCCTCTGATAACCCTGAATCTGTTCTCTATGAGTTTATTTTTATTTAATTTCACTTATCATTTTCGATTTTACATATGAGTGAAATCTACATATGAGAAATGATAAGGTATTTATCTCTCTCCATCTGACTGATTTCACTTAGTATTTCACTTATACCATCAAGGTCAACCTGTACTGTCACAAATGGCAGGGTTTCATTTTTTTGGCTGTGTAGTATTTCCGCTGTGTTGTATGTGTGTGTGTATCTTACATCTTCTTTGTCTATTCATCCCTCAGTGGATACTGAGGTTGTTTCCATATCTTGGCAATGAACACAGAGGTGCATATATCTTTTCAAACTAGTATTTTTGTGCTCTTTGTATAAATACTCAGAGGTAGACTATCTGGATCATATGGTAGTCCTATCTTTAATTCTTTGAGAAATCTCCATACTGTTTTCCATAGTGGCTAGACCAATTTACATTCCTACCAACAGTGCATGAGGTTTCCTTCTTCTCCATATCCTCTGCAACATTTGCTCCTCCTTGTCTTTTTGATAACAGTCCTTCTAGTAGGTATAAGATGCTATCTCACTGTGATTTTGACTTGCATTTCCCTGATCATTAGTGATATTGAGCGTCTTTTCATGTGCTTGTTGGCCATCTGTATGTTTCTTTTGAAACATGTCTATCCAGACCCTCCGCCTGTTTTTCAATTGGGTTGTTTGTTTTTTGTTGTTGAGTTGTCATAATAGTGCAGCACTTGAAATGACTCAACTGCTCATCAAAATGATGGTGGATAAGTAAACACAGTGTATTTAAACTTTGCAATACTATACAGAAGCTTTAATAATGAATTGGGTCTTTATCAGTGTATATCAATTTTAAAATGTGATGTTGCACAAAGGATAGGTCCATCACGGTTGTTGTTCAGTTGCTCAGTTGTGTCTGACTCTTTGTGACCCTGTGGACTGTAGCATGCCAGGCTTCCCTGTCCTTCACTATCCCCTGGAGTTTGCTCAAACTCGTGTCCATTGAGTCAGTGATGCCATCCAGCCATCTCATCCTCTGTTGTCCCCTTCTCCTCCTGCCCCAAATCTCTCCCAGCATCAGGGTCTTTTCCAATGAGTCAGCTCTTCTCATCAGGTGGCCAAAGTATTGGAGCTTCAACTTCAGCATCAGTCCTTCCCATGAATATTCAGGGTTGATTTCTTTTAGGATTGACTGGTTTGATCTTCTTGAAGTCCAAGGAACTCTTGAGAATCTTCTTCAGCACCACAGTTTAAAAGCATCAGTTCTTCAGAACATAGCCTTCTTTATGGTCCAACTCTCACATCTGTATATAACTACTGGAAAAACTGTAGCTTTGACTATGCGGACCTTTGTCAGCAGAATGATGTGTCTGTTTTTTGACATGCTCTCTAGGTTTGTCATAGCTTTGCTTCCAAGGAGCAAGTGTCTCCTAATTTCATAGCTGCAGTCACTGTCTGCAGTGATTTTGGAGCCCAAGAAAACAAGTCTGTCACTGTTTCCATTTTCTTCCCATCTATGTGACCATTTATATAAAAGTAGTAAATAGACAAAGCAATGCTATATATTATTTATAGATATATTTACATGCGGTCATAATATCAGACATGCACAGGAAAAATTAAAAAAAAAGGTTCAGGAAAGCAGATACCTCTGAAGAGGGAAACAGGTCGTGGAGACAGGAGTCCCCCCCAACACACCATTGTCTGGCACCTTTTGCTCCTGGATAAAGTCTGAAAATGTATAGTAAAATGTTAGGATTTGATAATGTTCCAGGATGGGTACCCAGATTTTTGTTACTTTTTTTATTGTGGGGAAAAAACATACAACAAAAAATGTATCATCTGAACCATTTCTGTGTTCAATAGTGTTAAGCATATTTGCCTTATTGTGTGAACAGCTCCAGAACTTTTTCATCTTGAAAAACAGAAACCTTATACCCATTAAACAATACCTCTTCATTCCCCAGTCCTCCCAGTCCCTGGCAACTACCACGTTACTCTCTGTTTATATGAATTTGCTTCCGACTCTTCATATGAGTGGAATCATAACAATATTTGTCCTTCTGTGACTGGCTTATTTCACTTAGCATAATGTGCTCAAGCTTCATCCATGTTGTAGCATATGTCAGAGTTTCCTTCTTTTATTAAGGCCGCATTATATGTATATATGTATGTATATCTGTATAGACCACATTTTCTCTATCCATTCATCTGTCAGTAGATATTCGGTTTGCGTCCACTTCTTGGCTATTGTGAATAGTGCTGCAACAAATAATGTGCAATGGACATGCAGATATCTCTTTGAGATCCTGCTTTGAATTCTGTTGGATAGATACCCAGGAGTGGGGTTGCTGGGTCATATGATGGTTTTATTTTTAACTTTTTGTGGAAGCTCCCTACTGTTTTCCATAATGGCTGCACCAATTTACATACCTACCAACAGTGCACAAAGGTTCCAATTTCACTCTATCCTTGCAGACACTTGGTATCTTTAGTTCTTTTTATAGTGACCATCCTGAGTGTGAGCTAATACCTCACTGTGATTTT
Organism: Oryx dammah; assembly: GCF_014754425.2. Classification (NCBI taxonomy): domain Eukaryota; kingdom Metazoa; phylum Chordata; class Mammalia; order Artiodactyla; family Bovidae; genus Oryx; species Oryx dammah. The sequence goes on along the minus strand of NW_024070208.1, from coordinate 30,101,033 downwards.
GATTTGCATTTCTCTGATAATTAATGATGTTGAGTATCTTTTCGTATGTTTCTTTGGCCAATTTGTATATCTCATTGGGAGAGCTGTCTACTGAAGTCTTTTTCTCCCCACCTTTGAAATTTTCATTTAGTTATTTTGTTTTTTTTTGGTTGCACCGTTGTCTTCGTTGTTGCATGCAGACTTTCTCTAGTTATGGCGAGTGGGGACTACTCTCTAGTTGCTGTGTACGGGCTTCTCATTGTGGTGTCTTCCCTTGTTGCTAAGCACAGGCTCTAGGTGTTCAGGCATCAGTAGTTGCAGTTCATGGGCTCTAGAACTTGGGCTCAGTAGCAGTGGTGCACAGGCTTAGTTGCTCCACTGCATGTGGAATCTTCCCGGATTAGGGATCAAGCCCATGACCCCTGCACTGGCCAGGTGGATTCTTACGCACTTCACCATCAGGGAAGTCCCTGCCCCCTTTTTAACTGCATTCAGTTCAGTTCAGTTCAGTTGCTCAGTCGTGTCCGACTCTGCGATCCCATGAACCACAGCATGCCAGGCCTCCCTGTCCATCACCAGCTCCCGGAGTTCACCCAAACTCATGTCCATTGAGTCGGTTTTGCTATCCAACCATCTCATCCTCTGTCGTCCCCTTCTCCTCCTGTGCTCAATCTTTCCCAACATCAGGGTCTTTTCAAATAAGTCAGCTCTTCACATCAGGTGGCCAAAATATTGGAGTTTCAGCTTCAACATCAGTCCTTCCAATGAAGACCTAGGACTGATTTCATTTAGGATGGACTGGTTGGATCTCCTTGCAGTCCAAGGGACTCTCAAAAGTCTCCAACACCACAGTTCAAAAGCATCAATTCTTCGGTGCTCAGCTTTCTTTATAGTCCAACTCTCACATCCATACACGAGTACTGGAAAAACCATAGCCTTGACTAGACAGACCTTTGTTGACAAAGTAATGTCACTGCTTTATTGTTTTTGTTGAGTTGTATGAGTTCCCTAAAAATTCTGGATATTAGCCCTTTATCAGATATATGATTTCCTCCCATTCTATAGGTTGTTATTATTTTAACTGATCTTTGTGTTTAAAATATTTCATAATAATATTTAATAGTTATGTGTATTTATTTATTTGGCTGCACTGGGTCTTAACTGTGGAACACAGAGTCCTCAGGATCTTTCATTGTAGGATGCAAACTCTTAGTTGTGGCATGTGGAAGCTAGTTACCTGACCAGGGATCGAACTTGCACCCCCTGCATTAGGAGCATAGAGTCTTAACCACTAAACCACCAGGGAGGTCCCCCATCTCAACCAGTTTTAAATGTACAGGTTAGTAGAGTTGTATGAGACACACACATCCAAGACCTATATATATAGAAGAAATCCTGAAACTCCATACTGAGGTGATAACAGAGGTAATAACAGAGGTAATCAAGGGGTGTGATAGGTGCTTGTTGATTTGTTTATTTATTGATTGTATCTACTTTCCAGTTTTACTTTAATAAACACGCACAATTTCATTATCAGAAAAGTCAATTGCAAACATTAGTTTTAATTTAAAAAACTGAGTCCAAGTCTCTCTTCCCAAGGCCAGACCCTTCCTGCTGTCCAGGGGTGCCCTCCCTGGCACCACCTCACTGTGTAGGAAGGTGTAGTCCACACAGCAGCTGCTGGCTTCAGCCTGTGGGACCTCTCCAGACAGCCTGCGGCCCTCTGCTCTGGGGTTTTGCTGCACACACTCACTCCCAAGAGGACCGGACGGCCACCTTGCCTTGGACATGGGTGGTGACTCCCCGAGTGCGGCTGGTTTCACAAGGCATGTAGGATCTTAGTTCCCCAACTAGGGATCAAACTCATGCCCCCTGCATTCAGAGAATGGAGTCTTAACCACTGGGCCACCAGGGAAGTCTCACCACGAGGACCTTCATACATGCTGTTAGATGTCAGCAGGTAGTAACCCAAAGTCTTTAACCAGATTACAGCATCCCTCCAATGCTGTCTAAGCACACTCCTTTCCTATGATCGTCTCCACATAGTATTTTATCACCTTTACTGATTTGTCTTAATATAATACACAGGCTTCCCAGCTGGCCTAGTGGTAAAGAATTCACCTGCCAGTGCAGGAGATGCGGGTTCAATCCCTGGGTCAGGAAGATCCCCTGGAGAAGAAATGGCAACCCACCCCAGGATCCTCGCCTGGAGAGTTCCATGGACAGAGGAACCTGGCGGGCTACAGTCTGTGGGGTCGCAAAGAGTCAGACATGACTTAGTGGCTAAACAACAACAGCCATGCAATACACATATAAGAATATCTTCTCTTTCTAAACGTTTGCGTTTCTTTAATTGCTGTGGAGCCTGCAAATTGTGTACTGTGGTGATTTACTCCGCCAATAAACATGCAACCCTACCGTGAGCATGTTTTATTTGTGTAATAGACCAAAATAAAAAATAAACACAGAATCTGCTGGCTGTGAATTAGACATACTGATAGGTACCAGGATGAGAGAGGTGGATGAGATATAGTCCCAAGCTTGAGCAGCTTGCAGTTTGGCTGGGAGTCTGGACGTGAACTTTAGAAGGATTAAAGTAATAAACATGTTTATGAAATGCTGAGTAAGTGCCCCAGAGCACAAAGGCTGAAGGTGCTTCATGCAGGGAGAGCTCAAGACTAACGTAGGTGATAGGAATGTCGTTATTGTTCAGTCCCTGTCGTGTCCGACTCTTTGCGACCCTGTGGACTGCAGCACATCAGGCTTCCCTGTCCTTCACTATCTCCTGGAGTTTACTCAAACTCATGTCCTTTGAGTTGATGATGCCATCCACCCATCTCATCCTCTGTTGTCCCCTTCTCCTCCTGCCCTCAATCTTTCCCAGCATCAGGGTCTTTTCCAATGAGTCAGCTCTTCTCATCAAGTGGCAGAGGTATTGGAGCTTCAGCTTCAGTATTAATCCTTCTAGTGATTATTCAGGGTTGATTTCCTTTAGGATTGACTGGTTTGATCTCCTTGCTGTCCAACGGACTCTCAAGAGTCATCTCTACCACCACAACTCGAAATCATCAATTCTTTGGTACTCAGCCTTCTTTAGGATACAATTCTCACATCTGTACAAGACTACTGGAAAACCGTAGCTTGTACGGACCTTTGTTGGCAGAGTTATGTCTCTGCTTTTTAATACTCTGCCTAGGTTTGTCAGGGTTGTGGTAGAGTCGCTAAGTTGTGTCCAACTCTTGCAATCGCATGAATTCCTTTTGCCAGGCTCCTTTGTCCATAGGATTTCCCAGGCAAGAATACTGGACCCAGTAGCCATTTCTTTCCCAAGGGGATCTTCCCAACCCAGGGGTCGAACCCACATCTCCTGCATTGCAGGCGGTTTCTTTACCACTGAGCTAGGTGGCACTAGTGTTAAAGAATCTGCCTGCTAAAGCAGGTCTGTCATAGCTGATATGATTAGATAAGTTTACTGCATGCATTTAACATTCACTCCTTGTGTGGTGGGATGGGGGATGGGGCTCTGAGGGGCAGCGGCTCCTCAGACTGGTTTCCAGGGAGGCTGAGGAAGAGGGGGTTGGTCGTGGGGAGGAGGGCAGTGGGAGTGAAGGGGAATACGGTCCCCTCAGGCCACCTCCTCTCCTCTGTGAGCCCTTCCAATGAGAGGGTTCGGTCTGCATTCTTTCAGAATCCACTCCAGGACAGAGAAGGCAGGAAGAAAGCTCCGATCAAAAAGATCCAAAGGGAGATGTACTTTACATGCAGAGCATTGTTTCTGCTGTCTTCCCAGATGGAGTGTCTCCTAAAAAAGCCCATTTCTCTGACAACGGTTCTAAAAGGGAGCAAGCGGGCTCTGCAGCAGACGGCTGCATCTCTAACTCTGCATCCGCTGAGCAGACCCTGTTCCAGGTGCCGCCTGGCTTCCGTCTCACAATGAGCATGGCTCATGTCTCAGCCAGGAGTGTTTGTTTGTTTGTTTTTTAAGAAAGGAGGCTCTTTCCTCCACCCAGGTCTGCCAGCCTTTCAGAGATTCTAAATTTGCTTTTGCAAGTCAGGCTGGGGTTAATGGTTCTTGCTTGCCGACACTGAGAAATCCGAAGTCTGTCTGGCAAGTGCTGAGCAGACAGTTTGAAAGGCCCACTTCCTGTCTTGTGTGTGTGTGTGTGTGTGTGTGTGTGTCTGCTAGAGCGGAAGGAGGGAAACCTCAGAAAAGCCGGCCCCAAAGTAGCAGCTGTGTGCACCGTCATGTCTGGCTACTTCCCCAGTGAAGCCCAAGCAGGGGAAGAAAAGCCAGTGTTTTGAGACAAAATGAGCAAAGGAGGGGGGCATTGAAAAGAGCAGAGACCCCAGCAAGGGAGCAAGAGGGAAGGGAAGGTGGGAGAGGAGGAGGCAGGATGGGGAGGAGTGGAGAGGAGGACAAGCAGATGGGGAGAAGGGCTCCAGAGACTGGGAGACAGCCCATTTTATTGGAAGAGAAGGGCGTCCTAGAGGAGAGAGGGCAGGAAACATGACCCAGCCTGGTATATGGGAGCCGTAAGGGCCACCTTCTCATTTTACCGATGAGGAGACTGAGGCTCGGGGAGGGGAAGCAACTTGTGCAAGGGCAGGTCCTGAAAAGACTCATCTCCCTTCGCTCTCTCTCTCTCTCTGCATTTCCTCACCTCCCCTTCTGTTCTGAGTCAGTTCTGATGGACAGGCTGGTTGGAAGCCCTACTCAGATGGGCCTGGGGCAGCCGTATAGCCCAGGAGGGTTCCCAGGTGAGGTTTGAGTCTCGATTCCAGGTCAGGGAAGGAATCTCTGCCCTCCTTCTGGTCGTCTCCCTCTGAGCTGTAAGGGGATGTCTAGGCTGGCTGCTGTACCTCTAGATGAAGATCCTGGAGAACGTGAAGCTGAGCGTGAGCTGGGGTGTGTGCAGAGCTTGGGGCCCCTGCAGTTGTGCAAGTGGGTGCTGAAACTCTCCATCAACCCTCTGTGAAGATACGCACATCTGTTCTCTAACTTTTCTGTTTAGCATCCTCACAGGGAACCTCAGAGCTAAGAAATGCAAGCCCTGCCATTTTGCTCGGTTTGTCTTCCCCAGGAGTTTCAGTTCAGTTGCTCAGTCATGTCTGACTCTTTGTGACCCCATGGACTGCAGCACGCCAGGCCTGCTCCAGGACTACCCTGTTAATTGCGGAGTTCATCTCGGCGCCCCGTTGCACCTGCACACCAGTGTTTTTATCTCTACCTTTCTAGTACCTTAGCTGGCTCAGCCTGGATTTTGGTTATGCGGACCTCTGTCCGCTTCCTTCTCTGGCCTGGCCATTCTCCAAGGCTGGGAGGTGCCCATCTTGTTCACACCCATACGTTGCCCACCTAAGTCAGGGCACAGATATTGGATGCTTGGGAATTTGAAAACAGCTGTCAACACAGAAGCATTTGCCACGAGCTCTCCAAGAGTCCCTAAGGGTGGAAAGAAGAGGGACTTGGGTGTTGGCAATGGAAGGTTATTCTAAGAACGGGTGTGGCAGGAATGACAAATATAGCCGGTGGACAGCGAGTGGGAGGAGAGAAAGGGGAAGGAAGCGGAAACACAAGCCCACAGAGCAGCGGCCTCCACATTCACCCGTGCCCCCCGCGCACCCCCCTTCCCGCTCTGCCCCCACCCCCACCCCGCCCGAGCTCGCCTACTGCGGACGTGCGAACCTCAGCCTCCAACCGTCCTGCCTTTTGTCTGTCATTCTAACTCTGGGTCCTTGAAGAAGATCTTTTGCTTAAGTTCTACCAATATTCTGACTTCGGATGTTTGGCAGTGAGGTCATGGCCCTTGCATGCCGTTCTACTAAGATGAAAATAAATACATCAATGGGAACAATTTTTCTTTCTTGAAAGTTCTTTCGTAGAATTAAAAATCCCCATGATTGTTCTGGCTTTAACGTCATCTTTGACTTTTAGGGATAATGTTTGCCATTTGATGCAAAATAACCGTGACACAGGGCTTCCCGGGTAGCACAGTGGTAAGGAATTCGCCTGTCGATGCAGGAGATACAGGAGACATGGGTTTGATCCCTGGGTCAGGAAGATCCCCTGGAGAAGGAAATAGCAACCCACCCCAGTGGACCGAGGAGCCTGGCAGGCTTCAGTCCATGGGGCCTCAAAGAGTCAGACAGGCCCTAGCGACTGAGCCTGCCACCGTGATGCACGTGAGTGTGCACCTGTCTCGTTACCCAGCCACACACATGGGTATTGAGTGTTGACACCTCCTGCCCTGTGTTTCTGCCTTCACATCCTTTACATTTGCTGGTGTTCGGCAACCGCAGCCCAGATCTGGTTTCCCAGGAGTTTTCTGGGAGGAGTGAACTGGCTCTTGGCTCTGGGATGGGGCCCTGAACCAGCTCAGGGGAAGGCTGCTGTTGTAACCTCTGGACCAACCCTGCCGGGGGCAAGAATTGCCTCCACCTGCTCTTCCCTCAGTTCAAGCCCCCTCTAGAAGCGTGAGGATTTTCTTGGATGTTTCCTAAACACGGATCCTCATTTGTCGAAATGTGCCCCAAGGAAATTTTTCTGAAAGTGGAAACAGTCCATAAGCTCTTCTTCCCACAGAAAGTGTGTGGCTACCCTCTCCTCCTCCATCAGATGTGCAGGTGTGTTGAGTTCTCCTACAGATGGCCCAGGACCCTAGACACACAGTTCTCTGCAACCCCCTGGATGCTGGCTGGAAGCCTCTCAGCCACCACAGCCCCATCCCTTTCTCATCATCCCTTCTTCCTCTCCTGACTGGCCAGCCATTCCTGTTATCCAGCGCCCTGCTGCAAAGGAGAGCTTCCCTCTTGCGCTGGGCTCATCTTCCCTGCAGACAGACAGTGGCTTCTGCATGTCCAGAGAGTCCTGTCACAGAAGAATGCAGCTCCACTGAGATGCAGTCTGGTCCCACCTCTTGGTGACAGGGAGGGCATCACTTTCCTGTACAAGGCTTCCTGCTGGGCCCTGGGTCCTCAAGACGTTGCACCTTTCCCTCCAAATCATTGTTGTGAAGACTGGACAGGGCTCAATGGTGAGCTCCCTTCCCAGTTCCCTGCCTCAGGCCGCCCCAGTAACCCTGGAGGGGTATGAGACCCACGTCACAAATCTCTGCTCTCACAACCCATCACCATGCTGTAGAGTGAGTGGATATTAATTTCAAGGATGCTGTTGACTCTTCCAGGGACTTGAACTTGACTTTTTCTGTGAAGGTGATTTCTACAAGGAGGGGAACAGAGAGGACCAAGTTCCCCCAAATTAATCTTTATGCTCAATTATTGGAAATCTATCCATCGCTTCAGTCATGACTCTTGGTGACCCTGTGGACCCATAGTCCTCCAGGCTCCTCTGTCCATGGGATTTTCCAGGCAGGAATACTGGAGTGTTTTGCCATTTCCTTCTCCAGGGGATCTTCCCAACCCAGGGGTCGAACCTTCATCTCTTAGGTCTCCTGCACTGGTAGGCAGGTTCTTTGCCACTATCTCCACAGTTCAGTTCAGTTCAGTTCAGTCACTCAGTCGTGTCCGACTCTTTGTGACCCCATGAATCACAGCACGCCAGGCCTCCCTGTCCATCACCAACTCCCGGAATTCACTCAGACTCACGTCCATCGAGTCAGTGATGCCATCCAGCCATCTCATCCTCTATCGTCCCCTTCTTCTCCTGCCCCCAATCCCTCCCAGCATCAGAGTCTTCCAATGAGTCAACTCTTCACATGAGGTGGCCAAAGTGCTGGAGTTTCAGCTTTAGCATCATTCCTTCCAAAGAAATCCCAGGACTGATCTCCTTTAGAATGGACTGGTTGGATCTCCTTGCAGTCCAAGGGACTCTCAAGAGTCTTCTCCAACACCACAGCTCAAAAGCATCAATTCTTCGGCGCTCAGCCTTCTTCACAGTCCAACTCTCACATCCATACATGACCACTGGAAATACCATAGCCTTGACTACATGGACCTTAGTCGGCAAAGTAATGTCTCTGCTTTTGAATATGCTATCTAGGTTGGTCCTAACTTTCCTTCCAAAGAGTAAGCATCTTTTAATTTCATGGCTGCAGTCACCATC